>NW_006785816.1:1508915-1511678 GCF_000442215.2 Lipotes vexillifer
TTTCCCCTAAAGAACAAAAAGAAGGAGGAAAAAAACCCAAAAAAAACAGCTAACTGCTCTGAGACTGCCAGACTGAATTTGGGACTGAATCGGGGTTGAATTTGATCCCGCGCCCCCTGCACGTCCACTGGTGGGACGAGGGAGAAGAGGAAGATGGCTGTGTGTGCGCCGCCCGGACCGCGAGGCCGCTGCTTCTGCCTCCTCGTCCCAGCACCGTCTCCATCTCCTTCCCAGCCTCCGCTCACCCTGCCTGTCTTCAGACTTGGCCATCACCTTGTAACAGGAGCCAAGTTTCAAACCCAGGTTCATCTGACTCCAGAAATCCCAAGCAGGTCTTTCAAGGGTCTGTCCTGGACCCTCTGCTCTGTTCACTCACCCCTTCTGGGCATCTTTCCCTTCTCTCGCCACCTCTCGCCTCTCTCTTCCCAGCCATGCTCTCCCCGGGGCTTGCCATCTCTGTGGATGGCACCCCTGTCCACCCAGCAGACAGAGCCAGAAACCTGGGCAGCGTCTTGGCCCCTCCCTGCGCCTACCTGGTCAGTCACCACTTCCAGTCAATCCTTCTCCTAAGTTGCTTTTTATTTCTTTATTTTTATTTATTTATTTGTTTGTTTGTTTGTTTGTTTGTTTATTTGTTTGTTTGTTTATTTATGGCTGTGTTGGGGCTTTCTCCAGTTGCGGCGAGCGGGGGCTGCTCTTCGTCGCGGTGCTCGGGCTTCTCACTTGCGGTGGCTTCTGTTGTTGCGGAGCACAGGCTCTAAGCACATGGGCTTCGGTAGTTGTGGCCCACGGGCTCAGTACTATGGCACGCGGGCTTTAGAGCGCAGGCTCAGTAGTTGTGGCGCACGGGCTTAGCTGCTCCGCGGCATGTGTGATCTTCCCGGACCAGGGCTCGAACCCGTGTCCCCGGCATCGGCAGGCGGATTGTTAACCACTGTGCCACCAGGGAAGCCCCTAAGTTGCTTTTGAGTCCTAGTAATGTTCTTCATCCCCATGGACCCTACCCCAGTTCAGGCCACCATCCTGTGTAGTCTCACAGACTCCAGAGATCTACAGAGCGTTGGCTCCAGCCCTATGTCTAAGCCATCCTTAAGATAGTTACTAATTCCCAGATGGACTTATCTGCTCACAGTCACCCTTGGTCCCAGTTTTCTGCCTCTACTGAATCCTTGTTCTCCATTCTCCTATAAGCCTAGTAGACCTAAACACTCTGTGAATCCCTGGCATGTGTAGGGCTCATTAATATCTACTGAATGGTTGAATCAATAACCTCTTCTTGCTGAAGGCATTCCTTTACCAGTGGTGGGCCATAGACACTTTTGATTCTCACAGTACCCCTTCCAAAAACACCCACAAATAAAAAGCTGCTGCTTTCAGTAGAACTTCCACTGAAGGTTTGCAGATTGCGGGAAGTGATCATAATGATACGACACAGCTAACAGTTGTAAATCAGTGACCAGAGATTCCTGTTCATCAAAACCCTTTTGGTCACCCCATCATCAGGGGTTTCTTTCATAGCGGCCATTTCCACCCACAAGTGGCTGACCCTGCCCACTCCTCAGGGTCTCAGCTGCCCCGTCCCCTCCTGTTGTCCTCTACGGTCTTCTTCCCAGCTCCCTCGTCAGATCCGGACCCAACAGGAGGCTCCGCTCAGTGAAAGGACTTTTGGGAGCCAGGATCCACCCTCCGTAGGAGGCAGTAGAAGGGACTCCCCTGGCGGTCCAGTGGTTAAGACTCCATAGGAGGCAGCGGGTTGTCAATTTGCTCATTTTTTTACCTTTCATGACAACAGCAGTGGCCTCTGAACTGGTCTCCCCACCCCCACTGCCGCCAAAGGGACCATCAAAATAAATCCAGTGGTTTTACTCTTTTGCTAAAATCCCTCCAATGACTTTGCATGGCCCTAAGAACAGGGTCCCAGCTTAGAGGGCCCTGCCTGCTCTGGGCTCTGTTTCCTCTGCAGCTTCATCTTGCCCCTCATACCGCACGCCCTGTACCAGGCTTAGGGACTTCTAGTAGTTCCCTGGGTTGGCCCTGGCCTTGCAACCTTCACATGCAGCTGGCTCCCTCAGCGGGAGAGTGACCAACTCTGCCCACCCTTCAAGCTTGGCCAGGTTGGTGGCTCCTCCTGGAAGCCCTCCTGGGTGCCTCTGGCCAGGTTGGGTGCCCCTGCTGTGCTTTTCGCCCTGTCCTTCTCCAGTCACAGCATCCTGAACTCAGTGTCACCTCCCTCTGCTTCTCCTCGGGGAGGCCTCCTTGGACATGGCACCTAGCAGTGATCACGTACTACGCGTGCACTTGCCTATTTGTTCACAGCCCGTCTGTCCCCTGGAACTTGAGCTCCAGTGAGAGTGGGGACTCTCTCTGCTTGGCACTACATCCCCAGAGCTCAGAGCCCTTAGTGGGTACTCAGCAGTACTTGCTGACTGCTTTAGTTTCCTATGGCCAGTGCAACAAATGACCACAAACTTTGCGGCTGAAATAACATAAACTTACTATCTTACAGTTCCGGAGGTCAGAAGTTCAAAACAGATCTCCCTGGGACTAAAATCAAGGTGTTAGCAGGGCTGCCTTTCTCCTAGAGGCTCAGGGGGAGAGACCGCTTCCTTGCCTTTTCCAGCTTCTAGAGGCTGCCTGCATTCTGGCTCTTGGCCTCTTTCTCCATCTTCAAAGCCAGCGATAGTGGGTCAAGTCTTTCTCACATCCCGTCACTCTGACGCTGACTCCTTTGCCATCCTCTCCCACTTTTTTTTTTTTTTTTTT
>NW_006785816.1:1511995-1513108 GCF_000442215.2 Lipotes vexillifer
GCATCGGCAGGCGGACTCTCAACCACTGCGCCACCAGGGAAGCCCTATTATTTTTTTAATTACTAGTTAGTACACACATCAGTTTCTCTGGGCTGGTTTGAGAGCTCAGGAATGGAGTGTCTGTTAAGTGCCTGTTAAGTGTAGCCCACCAATGGCTGACCCGTGATGGCCCACTCCTGGACTAAGCGTGGCAGCAAGCAGCAGGGAGCACAACCTAGCCAGCTGGGGCTGCCTCTGGGAGACCTGTGCCCCAGAGAGAATGGAAGGGCAAGGGTAGACTAGATGAGACCCTGGGCATCCCTTGGTGTATTCTCCCCATTTTACAAGTAGAAACTGAGGCACAAACAAGTTAGGCAACTTGTCCAAGGCCACAGAACAAGTATATGCAGAGCCCGGCTTTGAACCCAGGCAGTCTGGCTCGAAGCCTGAGCTCTGTGCTCTCCTGCCCCAAATACAGCACCATAACCCCATCATCCGTGCACTATGCCTGGCACAGACAGGGCTGATTCTGAATCTTGTGGGGACTCACTCTGGGGATATTGGCTATCTCCTGCTGTCCATGGGAGAAGGGTGGTGCAGCCTCCAGACTACTATGTTGCGATTTAGGTTGGGGCAAAGGCTGATGGATGTTAATAATCTCATTTACCAACAAGAATCCTGAGGCTCAGAAAGGTCCACCCCAATTATATGTCAGAGCCAAGACTGAAACCCAGATCCGATTCTGAATTAACTGTTCTTTCCACTCCTGTCACATGGTCCCTGTGCATCCGCAACCCCATCAGACTCAAAATAAATTTTTATCCTTATGCTTATACAACAGTTAACAGGTTTCACAGAGAAATTTCACATACGATATCGCTGAGATTTCATTGATAAGATCCTACACTATCATGACATTCAGAATGAACATCTCCCTCCCATTTCTCTGCTGTCCCTGCTGTTACCTGGGAATGTACCTGGACACTAACCCTGCCTGTGCCAGCACTACCAAACCCGCTGACCCCACCTGGCTGGCCAGCCAAGCATCTGAGGCTGTGGGCTACCCTGCTTCTAAAACCACTGAAGCGGTCAGGCCAGTGTCCAGTGACTGAGGGCTGCTGAACCCCGTCCAGG
>NW_006785816.1:1513221-1515599 GCF_000442215.2 Lipotes vexillifer
TCCAGGCCACTGGGCTGCAGCACCACATCCTGGGAGGAAGTGGGAAGCATTGGAGGTCCCACGGAGGGACACTCTACCCGGGGCATGGCCCGTGGATCCTTTGTGTGAGCAGAGCATCCTACCTGGGTTTTTCCCTGGGAGAGAATCGCAGAGGCCAAGGACCTGCCATTTTCAGATTCTTAAAGCCGACAAGTGGGTAGGTAGGGGATATTGGGGACTTTTTTGGTCTTATGTGAAATAGTCGATCAGCGTTCACGTGTACCTGTTTCTCTTCTGCCTTGTCTAGTTGTCGTTCTTCTTTTTCACCTCCTCTCCACGCCACCACCACCACTCCCCCAATCACTGTTATCCCAGTGCACCCTGCAGTGTCTACAGATGCTCAAGAAGTGATGAATACATGACCCAACAGCATAGATGGAGGACACGAGGTTTTTTTCCTTCCCATGACATTCCAGGGTTTTATCCTCTATCATCTAGGCCAAAGAACTCTTCTGGCCTTGACCCATCCTGTCGGCAATCTGCCCCAAAATATCTGTAAGGCTCCCACTGGGATAACAGGAGCGGTCCCCTCACCTTTGTGAGTGAAAGGCAGCTCAGTGCTAATAAGGAGACACAGCTAATATAAGGAGTTCAGTCTTTGGACCTCTCCCCTTCCCTGTTCTATATTTCCTGGTTTTATACTGTCCTGTGACTTCAAATACTATCTCTATCTAGTGACCCTCAACGTTTTGTTTCCAGCCTGGACACCTCCCCTGAACTCAAGACTTGGGTATATATTCAACTCCCTCCACTGCGTCTCAACGTGGATGTCTAATAGACATTTTAAGCTTTCATGACCGAGAAAGAAAGAGCTGTTCACTCCCCATATACCCTCACCCACATCTCTCTCTCCAACAAGCCTTCCCCGACCCAGGAAAAAATACCCCCAGGCATCCTGTTGTCCATGTCAAACATCTGGGAGTCATCCTTGATTGTCCTATTTCCCTTACTTCCCACACCCAGTGCATCAGTAATTCCTAGCTGTCCTACGTCCAGATCCAGCCCCTCTCACCATCTGCTGCTACAAGCCTGGTCCACTCCACCATCGCTGCTCAGCCGGAGCACTGCCAGAACCTTCCTCCTGGTCCCCTCTGCTTCCACTCTCATCCATCCTCCACAGACAGCCTTTTGATGTGTAACTCAGGTCACGTCCCTCCTCGAAACCCTCCAAATGAATAAAATACAAACTGCTGATTTTCCCCTTCCAGAACGAGTGTTGTTCACTTCACTTCCTGAAATAAAATTGAAAACCTAAAGAAAAAGGTTCCCATGGTCCTCGGGGCCTCAGGCAGTGGGCCCCAGACTGCCTCTCATCCTTTGTCTCTCCTCCTGTCTCCTGGATGCAACAGGTCCCTGCCACACCTCTCTTTTTCTCTGTCCCTCAGCCTTTGTTCCTCTCTGTGCTTTCTGCTCAGAACAGTTTTCTTCCCATTTTTTCCCCAGCTGGAATTCAACTCACATGACTCAGAGATGTCTGCCCATACCCCCATAGATAAAGTGCCCTATTTCCTCTTTCTCATGGCATTTAACACGTTATCTTACTTATCTGCCTCTGTGTTTACTGTTTGCTACCCTTGCTGGAGGAGCAACCCTTAAGGGCAAGAACTCTGTCTTGTTCACTGCTTTACCGCAGGGCCTAGGACAATAATGTTTACTGATGAGAGACTGACTAAGATGACTCTTGCAGTGAAAGTCTAGAGTTAATATAGCATATGTCCCTGTGGAAAGAGATCTTCAGAATCCAGATAACGCTGGTGCTGTACTTTCTAACTTGAAGAGTGAGTTAGCAGCTCTGGGCCATTTTCTGTTCGAGAAGAGGTATTGTGAGAGTGGTAGAAAATGTATCAAGTGCTGTAAGGACAGTGCCTCCCCGATAGCAGCTGCTCTAAGTAGGTAGGTAAGTCAAACGGGCCAACCTGGTTCCTAGTCCATTGTCCTTCCCATCGTCCCCGGGTGGTAATGGTTAAACACTGGGGTGAATTGAAGAGTTAAGGGTAAGGTAAGTGTAAAGGAAGACCCTGGAATCATTGTGGCATCCCAAAGAGGCTGTCTGTTGTTCGTTTTCAAATGATGGTTTAAGTATGATTATATTGGAAAGGGGTAAGTGGTCTTAAAATCCACTACAGTTCTAGGGACTTCCCTGGTGGCGCAGTGGTTGAGAGTCCGCCTGCCGATGCAGGGAACGCGGGTTGGTGCCCCGGTCCGGGAGGATCCCACATGCCATGGAGCGGCCGGGCCCGTGAGCCACGGCCGCTGAGCCTGCGCGACCGGAGCCTGTGCTCCGCAACGGGAGAGGCCACGACAGTGAGAGGCCCGCGTACCGCAAAAAAAAAAAAAAA
>NW_006785816.1:1515667-1529360 GCF_000442215.2 Lipotes vexillifer
AAAAAAAAAAAAAAAAATCCTCTACAGTTCTAGAAGAGCAAAGAAGCAAGCGTACCTTATACTTTGAGGCTCTGGCTTGTCTGGCCTGCTTCTGGTGAGCGAGATAATCTTGCTTTTAGCTAAGAGCAGAGGGTCCTCAGCCCCCAGGCAGAGCCCTCTCACTGCTTCTCCCCCAAGCTATAGATGAGGAAGCCTCCCCTGGTGCCTTGTTTCCCTAACCCGTGGCCCTGAGACTGGTAGATACTTAGACCTTGGACCAAGGAGGAGGATGGAGAAACAGGGGCAGAGCCAGGGAGGTACGTAGAGCCCGATTTAGGCCTGTACACAAAGGTTCCACTATGTGGATGGTCAGCGGCACCCAAATTGTATTTACTCAGCATGGCAACAGTGAGGGGGAAGTTCCATGCTGTCCAGACACAGGGGTTCCTCAGTTCTCAGAAGAAAGTCCCATAGAAACAGAAAATAAACACCAGAGGTGATTTTCTTCTGGCCTCGACAGTCACAGGAACCGCAGGAGAGGTTTCCAAGCTTGCTGGCAGAGCCAGGCTGGAACGGTGGCAGTGAGGGCTTGGTAAGCAGGATCTGGGCCCAGGAAGATGGAATGGGGTCAGGGGGACTGCAGTCTGTAAAGACGAGGGTCAACTAAAGCAGGACGCAAAGGAGGATGAGTCCAGAAAACAGATTTAAGATGTGGAAACTGGCCCCAAGAAGAAAGGACCAGCTGAGGTCAAAACAGTGACCAAGACCCGGAATGTGGATGCAGGCGAGAGAGGGGTGAGTTTAGGGTATCAATGACTCTGGGAGCAGGTGCCCAGGCCCTGACATCACAACTGGGTTGGATGGGGGGAAGGGAAAGAAAGCACCCTTCGAGGAGGACTTTCTGTGTTCCCGGCTCTATGTTCAACACTTAATGGACATCTTTGGAACAGAGAAAGAACTCTAAGTCCCAGAGAGGCTGGGGTTGGGGGTGAGTGCCCAGGAAATTTGGGGACTAGGCAGGGACATTGAAGTCATTCTCAGATCTAGGAACAATCAAGGTGGGAGCAAGACCTTACCAAACCAGCCTCAGGGCTGAGACAGAGAGAGAGAGAGAGAACACCTGCAGGCGAGCTGGAAGGAGACTCTCACCTGCCTGGGGCCAAGGTGGTGTGATGTTGAACCACTGGAGGAGGTCACTAGTGGTACCTGCTAGAATTGCAAGGCAGAAATCCAGGCAGAGCCTCAAACAGGCTGAGCCACAGTGCCTGTCCACGCCCAAAGCCATGCTTCTTCTGCTGTACCTGCGTAACCCAGCGGCTTATAATAGTTTCACTACTTATATATCGCTTTACAGTTTTCAAAGCACCTTCACAAATTAGGCTACTTAACTGATGTCCATGGCTGGATTATCAGGCGGTGGGAGTCAAGTGTTTCACAGATTATTCTGTCTGGCTTCTCCTGTGTGACTCCGGCTAAGCTGCTTGCCCTCTCTGGGCTTCAATGTGCCCAACTGAGAGGAGGCAACAATCAGTCATTCTTCTACAACATAGGATGAGAAGCATCTGGAGAGGTGCTGGTAGTGAGCAGATTTGCCAGGCTTCAGCAAGCTCTGGAGTCCATAGACATTCTAAAGAAAACCCATTCACTGGGCTCCAGGAAAACAAATTCAGACGTATTATAATCTTTCCTTCAACCCAGCTTTTAAGCCCTAAATGCTTCCAGAAGGCTTATCGTTCTCTGCACCTCGCCAAGCCTGGTTTTGAGACAGGGAAGTTAGGGAGGAGTTTCTGATTCCTGTATGGCTCTATTTTTATCTGGAATGTATCTTCCTGCACCGCCAGTGATTGGCGCCTTCGGGGCCGCGGGTAAAGTGCACTGTCAGCAGAACCCGAGCAGTATATAGCAACGGACAGAGAGACTGAGCTGTTATGGGGGCGGGAAGTTAGACAGATGGACAGACTGATGGGCCCAGCATGTTTGCCAAGAGCAGCTCAATTAATTAATCACGAGGACAAGATGTTCGCCTCTGACCACGCCCTGCGTGACACATGTAGGGCACTAATCAGAGCGGGCACTGGGTTCCCCACTCGCGCCAGCGCTGTTGGGGACTCTGGCATCTTGAAGAGAGGTGAATCCTTTTACATCTTTATGTGAAATCAGCATCTGATGTTTAGGCTGGAATGAGAATAAACTTGACTTACAGCAGGAAACAGTAAAGAGGGACCTGTCTTTTCCTCCAGAGCAGCCTGTTCGCAGATCTGAAGGTCCGTGGCCACTGCAGTTCTTTCCTATCTCTAAGCAAAGCCCCCTTCACAAAGCTTGGCCCCCACGTAACTTCACCCGAGGCGGTGGGGGGCGGCTGTGTGCGCCTCCCCTGCTCCAGGGGCAGCATCACGGTGTGACCAGCGACATTTCCTTTGGAGGGAGCACCCAAGTAAGAAAGCTTGGAGACACGTCTAGAGCAAAAAGGAGGGCCTAGGAAGTGTATGTGAGTGTGTGTGTGTGTGTGTGTGTGTGTGTGTGTGTGTGTGAGACAGAGAGAGAGTGTGTGTGTGTGTGAGACAGAGAGTGTGTGTGTGAGAAAGAGAAGAGTGTGTGTGAGTGTGTGTGTGAGAGAGAGAGAGAGAGAGAGAGAGAGAGTGTGTGTGTGTGTGTGTGTGTGTGTGTGTGTGTGTGTGTGGTGTACAGGGATGCAAGCTTGCAGCTGGAGCGGAGCATGCTTGCTCTTTGTAGGCCATGAGCCCCGTGGAAAGACAGAAATGGACTTTCTCGGGCAAACTGCTACCCAGATCCTCCCAGTTTCAGGCTAGACGTGGGCAGAGGGAGTTTGCAGTCTGTGTACGAAATGCCATCGTCATGGTCACCAAAAACCAAAGCTGAATGTCTCTGAGACTGGACATTTAAAAAACATTATTAAAACTGTGTGGTTCCATAGGCCACATGTAACAAGGCAGAAGTGAAGGGACCGTTTCCAGTGCTTACTGACTCACCGTATGAGTCTTGGTGACAAATGGCACATGGGAGTGAACAGTGGCCAGGGTGCATCTTGGCCTCTTCAGGGGGCCTAGAGGCACCTTGGGGGAGGGAAGGCCACAGGAAGCCAATGATTGCATTGGGGGTAGAGCAGGGGCATGGTAACCAGCTGGTCACCAGTTTGCAGAAAGCTCACAGCAAAAAGGAACAGAACAGTAAAAGGGGTGAGTCTCTCAGTGAGGACACTGTAGAGAACAGTAATACAATATGCAAATCCCTAGAACTGAAGTCATTGCAGGGTTCTTGGAAGGAAGGACCCCGTTGCCCGTAGTAACAATAACCCTTCTGTAGCTCTTTTATGTCCTAGGCCTTGTCCTCACACTTTAGATGTATAGTCAGTCATTTAACCCACAGAACAACCTTGTGAGTGATGTGCTACTGTTATCCCTGTCAAGGTACAGAAAGGTAAAATCATTTGCCCAAGGTCACTGAGCTAGGGAGATGGAGCAACTCAGCGGTCGAATCCAGATAGTCTGGTTCTCATTGCCGTGTTACTTGACTCTCATGTTATTTGAATATTTTCTGAACATTTCTATGCCCAAGGCACTCAATTAAGTAGGGGAAACAAGACACAGAAATACTTGTCAAAAGTTCAATCAAGGGGTTTCCCTGGTGGCACAGTGGTTAAGAATCCACCTGCCAATGCAGGGGACACGGGTTCGAGCCCTGGTCCGGGAAGATCCCACATGCCGCGGAGCAACTAAGCCCGTACGCCACAACTACTGAGCCTGCACACTAGAGCGACAACTACAGAGCCCGCGTGCCCTAGCGCCCGTGCTCTGCAACAAGAGAAGCCCGCGCACCGCAAAGAAGAGCAGCCCCCACTTGCCGCAACTAGAGAAAGCCCGCGCGCAGCAACGAAGACCCGACGCAGCCAAAATAAATAAAAGTTCAATCAAAGACGTTTGCTCATCCCATTAGATACACTTACAGGCCTCTCTCTCCTGTGCATTTTGCCAGCCTACAGTTTTCGAAGCTTCATGTGACAACAGGAAGACGCTGTCCCCAATAGAGCCCTCTCTGGGCTGGGCCTCCGTGGGACGAGGAACCCGGCCTTGTCCTGCCTCCCAGATCCCTGGGTGCCCTAACCTCCACCCCCAGGGCAACACCAAGTTTTATTCCTTTCCAGATCCCCAGAGCCACACCCAGGGCCAAGGACACTATAAACATTCGCTAAATGCAGCTGACTGAACGGGTTTTTTACATCTTTGAATGCAGGAGCCAATTGCAAAACGCTGTGAAAAGACCTCACTGTGGCAGCATCCCTGCTTGTGGCCACATAGCAAGCACCTTGTCTGGCACCCGGTGCTGATGCTCAGCAGTGCCAAGTGCATATTTGCTGGTTCACTTTGGCTTCCCCTTGGTTTGCCAGGAAAGGCCGGCAGAGACCAACGCCAGTGTGGATGACTCAGCGCCCCCCTCGGTGGCCCAGCTGGCCGGGCGATTCAGGGAGCAGGCGGCTGCTGCAAAGGTGAGTCAGGAGGCTTCAGAGCCCCTCTCCTGGGAGGGGGCTGGAGGAAGGGGAAGTCTGGGTCAGGCCCAGAGGAGAGGGAGGGAGGAGGCTTGGTAATTACCAAATTAGGAAGAGAAGCCAGAGAGGGGTCTCTCTGAATGTGAGGAATGTCGCCATGCTGCTGGGCCTGGGCAGGACCGTTCCCCACCAGAGTGAGGCTTACCCTGTGGCCAGGAGGACTGAGAGCTGAAAGCCCTGCTGTTAAGAGACAGGAGGTCTGGAACCCGGGGCTTGTCCACCTCAGTCGTCCACTGATAGAGACTTAGATCTTGCCCAGCTGTGCCAGGCCTGGACTGCTTCAGAATAAAGAAGTCCCCACACCAGGCTCCTCCCCGGAGCTTAGCAAGCTTAGGAATCCGGAACAAGGGTGGATTCCAGAAGGAGAATTGGGAAGAAAGAGAGGACGGAAAGGGAAGCACCTTCAGATAGGAAGCCAGGGATCAGGAAGGAAAGGGATCCGGTGACCAGTGGATTCTAGAATCCTGCTGGAGAGGACAGTGTCAAATGGGGCATTGCAGCATTGGAGAGATTTGGGCTAGATTTTCTTGAGTCCTACAGTCTGAGGAGCTCCTTAGAAGTGAAATGAGGGAAGGGAACCCCAGTGTGTCGGGAGGTTTATCATGGCCCCTTGGGACAAACGAGAGTGTAATTGTCATGCTTTTTTAGGTGCGTTGTTTTGCGTTTTTATTTTCCCATCTGAAAAATCGGTCCATAATTTCAGACGCGATAGGAATGTCCTAAAGGGTGAAGGAGATAGTATCGATCAAAGGTGCTGGCAGTGCTTAGAAGCTGGGTGTGGGTGTCATTGTGAGATGTTGCTTCAGGCAGGCCAGTGAATCACGAGTAAAAGGGGATGCTCTAGCAGGAAAGGACTGGGACAGTCTGAAAAGGACTAGAGAGCCTGAAAGTGAAAATGGGTAGACAGTTCACTAGAATGAATTTATAAAGTTAGTGGGCAGTCGCAAAGACATGCAATCCCTCCCTTCATTCTTTTCTCCACCAGACATCCCTAAACATTCCTAAAACCAGTTTCTACTTCCTTCCTCTTCCTCCCTGTTGCCTGATTAGCTCTCTCTCTTTTTCTCTCTGTGTGTCTGTCTGTCGCCCTCCCTCTAGACACCAGCCAGTAAACCAACAAGAAGGAAACCGCCCTGCTCCCTCTCTCTGTTCCCCCCCAGGGTAGAGCTGGGCCAGAATGGTGAAGAGGTAAGTGCTTCTGCTGCTGGGGGCTCAGAGGATGCTGGTTACGGATTTTCTTTCTCCTTTTTATAGGAAGAGGCACGCAATTCACAATTTTAGACTTGAAACCTGTGCAGGGAATTTCTCCATTTCAGATTCAGGGGTGAATGTCCTTAACGCTTCCTGAATCCTTTACTTTGAAAACGAGGTCCCTTCCTACCCCCTGTTACTGAACCTACTTTATGGTTTTCAAGGACAGGAGCACTATTTTTCAAGCCTGAGCATTTCCGCCAAGAGAATGGGTCCATAGAGTATTTTACCACACCAGATTCAGGAGTCGTGAAAGTCATGTTTGACTCCCCGGTCTGACTGATACGATCTTCCATGTGTGCAAGGCATCTGGAAAGAGGGCTGCACTCACGTAAAGCAGAACTGCAGTGTGAGAGAGGCGTGGGTTTCTGTGGTATCTTGAAAAGGCTGGCTATTGTTCTGGATCGCTGAAAGAGAACCAGAGCACACAGGAGGCCTCATTGCCCTCAGATACAAATAGCCAATGTTACCAACATAATAAAGGCTCTGGTATCATAGATCATAGCCACCAATGGATTCCCGGCCTGCATGTTCACCTGCCCTTATTTATCTAATTGTAGCTGTAAGAGCAACTTGTCCACAACCTCCCAGGAACCCAGGAAGCTTCACTGTGGTCGTGGTCCCAGCCAGAAATGGATTAGCATGTTCTCTTGTCCAGCCTGGGAGGCCAACACCAAAATAGAGCAAGCAAGCCAAAGACAGTCCAATTCCCACATCCCAACTGTGATACCTCTTTCCCCCGCTTCCTTTTTGGGGGCCAGCATCCTGACGACAGACACCGGATAGCCATGTGGACTTGGGCAAGGCCCTTGGTGTCTACATTTTCTCATTTATAAAGTGAAACATTTGGAGTCGGTCAATGGTTTTCAAACCTTTTTGTCAACCCAAGGCATATGAGCAGAAGCCCATCAGATAAAGCAGAAACTCAGAGCTGCTCTCAACCAAGTGGGAAGGGGGTGGGGCCCCCCATATGCTCTGAGAATACTCCCCCCCAAAACTGGACACGGGTCTTCTGGGATGAGAATGCCCCAAGAAGCCCAGTTTAAAAAACACTACGTTTTTCTTGGGGTCTCCTCAGGTGCTGATATCACGATTCTGACCCCATCTTTGTGGGGTCATCAGCCAGCATTCCGACCAAAGCCATACCAACAACTTCTCTTTACCGAGGGTGAACTTCTCCTGTGACCTTCACCCTCAGGGCTTGGAGCCTGTGTTAGGCAATAGGCTGAGGCTGTGGCCACTAGGTGCCTACCGTGAGGCTGCCCCCTGATGACCTGGACTCAGCCCCAGAGAAGTCACTGCGCCGCGCCTGCTTCCTTTTTTGTAAAATAGGACAAGAACACTAACCAGACATGATGGGGGCCGGAGGGAGTTCAGTGGCTCTGGGAGAAATACGTTTACATGTTCCATCCAATGGGGCACCACCAGCAGCTAAATGGCATGTAATAGCCAAGGGCTGGATGAATGGGAGGGTGGATTTAAGAGGGAAGGTCCCGCGTGGAGTGACAGGCTGCCTGCACGTGGGAAGGACATTGCTTCCAGAGATCAGTGACTTTTTGTCACGAGCTTGAAATTCACATAAAAATAAAACGAGCAGCCAGCTCTGTCTGTCTGGTTAGAAAATTGTGGAGGCTGCTGCTACAGTTCTCCTTCTGGACTCCCATGGCACAGCCTGCAGGAGCCCTAGTGCCAGGAGCCTTGGCGGCCTGGGAAGGCCCCAGTCAGGCTACCCCTCGGTTCCCAATGCACAGTGCCGGAGAGGGTCTTCCCATCCCTTCTTCATCCCTGCCCCCTCCCTATGCCTGCACAGGCCTGAGACGGTGGAGCCAGCCCCTGCTGACAGGGTATCCTGGAGTTGCCCCTCTCTGTAGGACCCACCCAAAAGAGTGTTTAATATGGCCACTGAGCCTGCCTTGCCTGCTCACAGAAGGGCTGGAAAACAGTTCCATCTGAAAAATCTGGTCATTATTCTAGACATTATAGGAATGTCACTCTATGGACATATATACATACATAAAGAGAGATGTCAGGCTGACTTTTCTCTACCAACTGTATGAGCAGCGGCCACTTGTTAAAACAGTAAAGAGCTGCTTGTTAAACAGTAAAGGAAATACTGCCACCTTCAGCCGTTCCCAGGAATGGCATTGGCGGCTCTTTTGGATTCTTCCTGCTTCGCAGTTCAATTCGAATCAACAAGGATTTTGTAAGGCATGAGCTGAGTTCCCAGCACTGTCCTATGATGAAGGGGCTGTGTTTATTGAATTTTCACTCTCTTCAGAAGATACTAGTCAGTTGCAGAAGAGAATAAAGTATTACATAAAGTGAGCTTTGTCAGCACAATTGTTGCTGCAGTTCCTAAACAGTATCTTCAGAAACACGGCCTCATATGAACTTTCACTGTAAAGCCCAGAAATTAAGGACAACTGAGTTTGGGCTGGAAGCTCTTTGTTCTCACGGTGGACACAAGGCTCCTTGAAAGACTGACTGCTCTGGAAATATGTCTGATGGTGTAAACTCATGGAGCCAGAGGCACCTGAGAGCTGGAGGAGGCCTTAGAATCGTTTATTCCAACCCACCCACCTGCCTGGGTCTCGGCCTGGGAGGCTGAGGCCGGGGCAGCCATCTGGCTCCTGTCAAAGCCGGAGTTAGCAGGGGCTGGGGAAGGGAGCTCCTGAGTCCCAGCCAGTGGCTGCCCCACGCTCCAGCACCTCCCCTACCGCAATGCTCGGCCTTAAAAAGGTCACAGGGAGTTCAGTTGAGTGAGTGTGTCTCCTTCCATCACTAAAATACAATCATCTCACTCAATAACTATCTCAGAATATTTATAAGAAATTGTGTTATTCTTATGATGATTCAAGTAAATTAGTACGTGGATACAAGGAGCAGGGTCCCCAAACTATAGGAAAATCTGCTCTGGTCTCTGTCTGACAGCATGAAAGTCATCTTTTTCTTCAACATCATCATCATCATCATCATCATCATCACTGTCATCATTCCTACCTGTTGAGGATCAATATAGCTGTGGAACTGGAATCAAGTTGTAGGGATTTTACACAAAACAGGAAGGAGTCCTTCTTTTTAGATAATATAAAATCCAAAGACAGGCAAGATTCCTGACAATACACTCATCACAAAAATATCCCAACTAACAGAACATATATATGGGGTGTGTGTGTGTGTATATATATATATATACACACACAAGATATCTCAGACATTGACCACTTTCAGAGGGCAGGTGCTCAATCATATTCATTTTTATGTAACCGACACAATGCCTGGAATGTAGGAGATACTCAGTAAATGTCTGTTTAATCAAAATGAATAGTCAGTGTTTTAGAATATGATTATTTATAAACAACACTATTGGTGGGGTTTTCCAAAATATTATTAGTTTAAGGGAGGAACTTCAAGTATACCTCTGTCAGGTTTCACTCCGGCTCTGTGGTTTCTTATGTTTATGACAAACAGAATGGATGGTCACTGTGCCCTTTCTCTTTGAAATCCCCTCCAATTGTTGGCTCACGTTGTTGAAGGTCATGAGGTGAAGATCTTGTCCCCCTCAGACATAGTCTGTTCTCTCATAATGACCATGAAGGCATTCTTCCTGGAACAGGAGGTCTGCTGTGTTTCAGACGTCCTGCCTGCTCTGATCCATAGATTCAAGTGGTCTTGTTAGTGGTAGGGTGAGGGAGAGGGGAAGGGGAGTCTGCCACGCCCAGGACCTCAGGAGGTAAGTGAGCTCCCGAAGCTAAGTGATGAGGTGGTAAAACCAACTTTTTCTTCTCCTCTTATTCCAACTGTGGCTTCTGGGCTCCAGCCAGAACCCCACCTCCCTTCACCTCACTCATTTGCTTGTTTTGGTCCATTTGCTTTTATAGAAGTCACCGCCCAGTGCAAGCCACCCTCCTAAAGTCAAGGTGAAGAGCTCGCCTCTGATAGAGAAGCTCCAGGTAAGTTCAGAATCGATGCTACCTCCTATCCAACCCCCTCTCTTATCCAACATTTGCATGTCTTTGGGGCTCCTAGGGTAGTGCCAGATGTCACCTGGACAGTTGACCTCTGATAACCAGCTAGTGATCAAATTGCCCTGAAGGATGAGGGGCTCTACCTGGGGGCAAAATGCTAAAATAAGGACCCTATCAAACATGAGCTCATGTCATTAGTACCTAATGGAGATTGAAGATAATCAGTTGCCTCAAGAGTCTTATGGGAAAGGATGTTATACACAGGAAACACTCCAGGAATAGCCAAGTCCTTTCCATGGCCTGAATGCAGCCACAAACCGTTTTAGCTTTACACAGGGCTGAAATTCAGGTGCTAGTCATTACACCACTACGGCCAGGTTCATTGTTTGGAAAGCATTCCATCCAACCTCACCACCTTATACATCCAGAGCCCTCACCACTGTGCGCACAGTGGGGCTGGCTTTCCCCACTGGAGTGTAAACGAAGTATATGACACTGCACTTGATCTCACAATCTTGCTGGGGAGACAAGGTTTTCACACATGATACAATAAAGGACATATAGGAGAGTAAATACCGGAGATCTAAATTGTGGGTAACTATCCGACTCCTACTGCTCTAGACCAGGACTTTTTTTTTTTTTTTTTCGCGGTACGCGGGCCCCTCACTGCTGTGGCCTCTCCCGTTGTGGAGCACAGACTCCGGACACGCAGGCTCAGCGGCCATGGCCCACGGGCCCAGCCGCCCCGCGGCATGTGGGATCTTCCCGGACCAGGGCACGAACCCGTGTCCCCTGCATCGGCAGGGGGACTCTCAACCACCGCGCCACCAGGGAAGCCCTAGACCAGGGCTTTTTACCTCGGCGTTATTTGAGCTGGTAAATTTTGTTGCAGGGACTGCCTTGTACACTGCAAGATGCTTTAGCAGCATTCTTGGTCCCTATCCACTAGATGCCAGCAGCACTCTTCAGTAAACTGTGACAAAGAAAAATGTCCCTGGACATTGCCAAATGTCTCCTGGAGACAGAATCATCCCCCTGCCCCCTACCCACGCTGAGAACCACTGCAGTAAAATTTTAGAGCCAGAAGACAGTCAAGTGGGCAGGAGTAATTAACAAATGCTTTAGGAAATACCTATTTCCTGAGTCAGTCCTTAAGAATAGTGGCTGGAAAGGAGGGAGGAAGGTACTCCTGGTGTGAGAACAGCATGAGCTAAAGCACAGAGGAGGGACGGGCATGATATATCTGGGTGGGGCTTGTAGAAGACGCTCCAGCTTGCACCGCAGTCTCTGTGCAGCCGCCAGGAGAACAACAAGGCTCTCCTGCACTGGATCCTCCCCTCTGGGTCCAGCTAATAAAATTGGCTCATCTACCTTGTTCTGAAGCCATTATTAGGGGTGTGTCAAGACAAGTAGCCACAGCCTCTGCAGTTCCCAGCTATGTGAGAGACCAGGGATTTGGCCCCCAGCCTTATTTGGGGTTAAGGGAAGCATCTCTGGTTTGGGTTATGAGCCTACCTCATGTGTGGGGGAGTCTCCCCTGAAGTTTAATTCATACTGAGAAGCCCTGATCCCACCCCAGCTGCAGGGAGGGAGTGGGCTGCCCATCGCTGTAGGAGGCTGCAGGGCTCCCATATACATACCAGGGATCTCTCAGAAGGGACCTCAGAACTCAGACATTCCCTCCTAGCAGCCATCCAAAGGGTGTAGCCGAGAACCCCTACCTCTGTCTCCCGGCAGCCTACCATAGACCTCATCTAAGTGCCAGAAGTTAGTTTGCAAATGCTGTGTACCCTGCAGTCTTGGTGTCATTCCCCTTTCTAGTCATTCATAAGCCTCTTTGGGAAACATCGCAACCTGAGAATGAGGGTTTAATCTCTAATGGTTTAATCTCATGAAGAATGTCAGCGACAGTATATAATTTGGCCAAATCCCATAGGAACCTTACTTTGTTGGAAATACGTGGGGAAAGAACTAAGAAGTGCATCATCAGCTTCATTTTTCTTCTAAGTATTCTATTGGATGAGTTAGGAACTATGATTTTTCTTCACTAGAATAGTCCATAGTTCAAAGTTCAAGTTTTCCCCTGGCTAGCAAGACCCATTTTATTTGCAAGCAGTCTTACAGAGGGAATGTCCCAGCTTGACCCTGAGAGGGCAGGAAGACCTCCTTTAATGCTCAGTTAATATCCCCTCTGCCATGAAGCCCCCTGAGCCATCCTAGCACATCTCCCACAGCCTCTGTGGTCCAAACCTGTCCCTTTGTACCTGCAACATGCTGCTTTTAGACACGGCGTGGGCTCACACTGTTGCTGTTTAACTTTTATATTTTTAATTGGACAATGACACAATCTTTTCTATATTATAAATTCTTTCTTAAAATCACAATTGAAATATTAACATCGTCTTAAACATGTGTAATGTTCTATACTGTGCAAGTCCTAAAGTACATGTCAGAGTTCTCCAAGGTGACAGAGCCTGAGCTGGCAGGAGGGTGGCACCGAGGGGAGTCTGGAGGGAAAGGGCGTGGGTCGGATAGTGGCAGGAGAGAGTAAGGGGACCAGATCATAAAAGACTCTAAAGGTCAGGCTCAGTCGATGGGACAAATAAAGACTCTGAGACACAGAAAGGCTACTGGACTTGCTGTAGGTCACACAGCTATTAAGTGAAAGAGGCAACATCTGGAGTTGGGTGTGTCTGCGTGGAGAGCATCATCTGCCCCTCAAGCCTGGTCCCTCCCCTTGGAGGCCTTGCTGCTGGCTCTCCTGCTCTGGAGGATGCAACTGCGCAATGATTTGGAAACGCAGAGGTCAGAGCAGGAGGAACAAGGGCCCCTAGGTGGCGCTAGAGGACCCAAGGCACTCACGTTCGGTCCCTCCGTAGACATCTGCACCACTACCTTCTCCGAGGCAGTCAGATAGATCTGGGACCACCGCCTCGTCCCCCACCAAACTCATGACTCCCTCAGGCCTCGGTTACCTTCGGGTAACCCCTCCCCTTTGCTTGCTCTCAGGGTTCATTTTGGTCTGGTTGCACCTGCACTGCGATGCTGCAAGTAGGGTCACACACTGGCATCTGCTCTGTTGGCTCCCCCCTGGAAAGGCGTGGTGGCCTGCTGTGTCCACCACCGTGGTCTACCGAGAGAGACCCTGTACTTGGAGACTGAGGGACAAACAGACGTGGCTTGAATCCCAGGGCAGATTCCTTAAACTCTTTGCTAATTTGTGCCATGAGAACAAAACGGAACATGTAGGGTGGTTGTAGAGAGGAAAACTGCACATGCCCAGCAAAGAGTAGGCATCCAGTAAGCGGTAACTGCTCTTGACTCTGATGAGAACGATGGTAAAGGGTGCTGACAGCATGAGATCCTGGTGCCTGCAGGTGCTGGCAGTTGCTATTCTGGCCTCTTTGTCTATAAATCGGGACTGTTCCAATGCATTTTTGCCGGATGAAATCAGTGCTTCCTGGGCATTATGGAATGCAGCCTGGGTTTGAAATTCCTCATCTTTTCTCTACAGGCCAATTTAGTCTTTGATCCAGCGGCCCTGCTGCCTGGGGCCTCACCCAAGAGTCCTGGACTCAAGGCCATGGTGTCACCATTTCACAGCCCGCCTTCTACCCCCAACAGCCCTGGCGTGTGGTCTCGGGCCAGCGAGCCAGAGGAGGTGCCCGTCAGCTTTGACCAGCCTCCTGAGGGCAGTCATCTGCCCTCTTACAATAAGGTAATATCTGGATCCTAAGTACTGTGGTGTGTCTGTGGAAATGCGGACACTGGGCAATCCTGAATCACCTCTACCCTGTTGTCCTGGAGAAAGGAGGACACTTCAGAGCTGTGGTAAGATGTGGTTTTTAACAAAGGAAATTTCTCCTCTTCCTGGCAAGTGATCCCTGAGCTAAGATCACCCTCTACCTAGCCTGCCTCTCTCATCCGCTCT
>NW_006785816.1:1529439-1539756 GCF_000442215.2 Lipotes vexillifer
CACCTGAAAGACAAGTGCAGGGGATGGAGCGCTCCATCCTTTGTGGAGAGAGAGGCAGGAATTCAGTACTGATCCCAGCTGCACAGAGAATGATGTCAAAAGCTGAAAACAAAAGCTAAAGACCTGGTCAGTGACTCAGCAGAAGGGAGGGCAGGGTCACTAGGTTGTCCTGTCCTGCCTTGATATGAATACTCCTAAGTGTCCCAGAACGGGTTCAAATCATTCTTACTGCATCTTGCCCCAGTTGAAGAATATCCAACTCGTTCCCTTTGCAAAAAGATGTATGGCAACACTTGTTTCTGTAGATACTGCCCTAATACTTGTGTGTGTGATTTCATCAGATCCCTGCCCTACTAAAAGGAGGTAAGAATCAAGAGAATCAGAGGTACATGCAGTCCAGTACACTCCAAGCAGGTACCCAGCAAATTTGGACCAGAGCCAGGCAGGGGCTAAGAGTTAAAGGGCTCTTTTCTTTTTTTTTGGTTGCACCACGGGCATGCGGGATCTTACTTTCCTGACCAGGGATCGAACCCACACCCCCTGCCGTGCAAGCGCTGAGTCTTAACCACTTGACCACCAGGGAAGTCCCTGAGTTAAAGGGCTCTGATGCCAGGAAAAGTTAAATGAATGTGACCTTAGAATTAAGGATGGAGAGAGCAGGATCTACTGAGCCCTTCCAGAGGATCCATCTAGGAAAGAGGTCAAATGTGTTGAAACAGGTAGGGCCCAAGGAAACAAAGTGGTGGCAAGGAGGTGAAGGGGTAGGCTTGAGCCTGCTGGCTGGGGACAGAGTGGAGATCCTTCAGCCCAGGGCAATGGAGAGACCCCCGACAGCAGAGAGGAACCCAGGAGAGAGCCCTGTCTTCTCACAGGATGTCAGTGGGATGTAGAAGCAGGGAGGGAGGCTCTACCACCTGGTCATAGTACTGGGGGCTTTAGTCTGTGACAGCAGTAAGGGAGCAGGCAGCATTATTTCTGAACCGTGCTGGCCATGAGGGCTGGGGCCTTGATAGCCTGCAGGGCTAGCCTCACCGTGGTCTCAGGAAAGTTCCTGGGAAGCCCTTTTAAAACCAAGTATTCAGAGCTTCCCCTGATGGTGCAGTGGTTGAGAATCTGCCTGCCAGTGCAGGGGACACAGGTTCGATCACTGGTCCGGGAAGATCCCACATGCCGCAGAACAACTAAGCCTGTGCGCCACAACTACTGAAGCCTGTACACCTTAGAGCCCATGCTCCGCAACAAGAGAAGCCACTAAATAAATTTATTTTAAAAAGAAAAAAGTATTCATTCCAAACTTCTGAGACAACTAGGATTGACATATACCAAAATGCAGATCAATGAGAAAATAAGATTTAATTTGCACATAAATTTTTAAAGACACATCACTTGAGTAAAGTAGGACACCCACTATAAACACGCCATTGAACTTCTGACAAAGTCCAGTGGACCCAGGTGAGGCCTGGTTCTGAGATTCACACACTTCCCAGAGAGAAAATGGTTTTCAGGCAGCTCTGCTGGGTGTTTCTAAGGTGTGGCTTCTGCTACAGTTGGACCTTGCTGGAGAAAGCAAAGGATTCTGGCTGCTCAGCTCTCCCGGGGTTAGCCAGCTTTGGGGGGGGGCGGGGGGCGGCGCAGGGGCTGGGGGAAGGGAGGAAGCTGATCACCAGCTGTCCATCTCCACACCCATGAGGTCACGGTACCAGCCACCCACAGACCCCCAACCCTCTTTTCTGTTGGGTTCACCTTTGTCAAAGTAGAAACTTCAAAATGTTAAAACATGACTCTCGTACAAAATAGAGAGAGATTTTGTTCAACTTGTTAATTTAGGAGGGATCCTGTAAGATGATAAAGCTCATTCAAAGAACTGGTTATTTATAGGCAATTAAAAAGGACAAATGTTAGAATAAAATTGCTAAGTTAGACACTGTGCTGATTGTTATTTTACAGGCCAATTAAATCTTAGGTTATCTTTTTTACTGGATAGACAGCATTTTCATCTTCACACACAGAAAAAAATCTGCAGGTTACCATGTAATACCGCAGCCCCATAGGGCTCTAACCTATAATAAATAGCAAGCAATGGTACATCCTCCTAGAAAATCAAATGATCCTCAGGTGGGCTTGTGAAACTGTGCATGTGAGACTGACATTGAAAGAACATGCGCCCTCCCTGTTTGGCCTTTTTCACAGGTGTAGATCATTTTCCTTAACACTTTCTTGCAGGTGCGGACAAGGGGCTCCATAAAAAGGCGCCCTCCCTCCAGGCGATTCCGAAGGTCCCAGTCGGAGGACTGTGCGGACCTGGGGGGGCTCAGGGCCGAGGAGTCCTCCCAGGAGAATGGTGCCAAGGAAGAGAATGGGGACGAGGTGTTCCTAGCCAAGAGCAAGACCCCAGGATCCCCTCCTCTGAGGAGGACGCCCAGCTGGACAGAGAAGCAGGAAGAGAAGGGCAGGGCCTTGAGGGTAGCCCAGCAGCACGAAAAGGCTGTGGGGAGCTCTGAGGAGGCGGCCAGCCAGCGTCCAGCCCGAGCCTCCAGCCCAGAGGCAGAGGACGGGGGTGGGAGCCCCACGGAGGAGAAACCGGCTGAAGGGCAGATGGAAGAGCCTACGGAGGTGAAGGAGAGGGCGGCCAGCAAAGAGGAGGAGCCCAGACAAAGCAGCCGAGACACAGAGGGGCTGGAGGAGGGAGCTGTGGGGGAGGAGACCCCCCAAAACCCCCCTGGAGGAGGGGAGGGCGACCACAGTTCTGAGCAGGGAGCTGGCCAGGAAAAGCAAGATGACGGGACCATCCTCGAGCCAGGCTGTGACCCTGGCACTGGCCATGCCCAGCCGGACACAAGCAGTGAGGTCCCCAAGACGGAGGTAGGTGGCCTGGCTTGTCCCTCCGACCCAGACAGGGCAGGGCCAGCGCATCCTATGTCCCATGCCCTGTTCCTTACATCCATCACCAATCAGCTGGGTGTGCAGTAACACAGGGACTGGATTGAGACGGGCTGTCACTGATGGGGAGGGGACAAAAGCGTGTCCCATGCTCTCTGCTTCTCGCTGCCTCGGGGTTCTGGCGCCCTTCTGGATGTGACTGAGGCCCACACACCGAGGCCTCCTGATGCAGCGTCCTGGACTGGGCTCGCTTCTGTGGGGCGTTCTCAGAGGAAAAGGGGGTGCTCCTTTCCATACAAAGCTCACAGTAATAGTGCATGAGACCAGCAGCTCCTTGGGGCACAGTCAAGAAGGCAGAACACGGCAATGGGCAGGGCTTCCCCTAGGGAAGCTTTAAAGGAGGCTTTATTCCATCCGTCCACGCACAGGTGTTAGACACAGAGAGCACATGAGGAGGGGTTGCCTCAGTCCCGCCCTCCTGCTGGGCCCACACTTAGTCATGTGGCTCCTCCCACCACTCCCAGGAAGCCCACCTTGAGCTCACCTACTTGTGCCCTCAGGAGCACGACCAGCCTTGCTGGTTTCCACAAGAAAAGCTCTGTGTCCCGCCCCCCACTGCCACCCCTAACAATCTTCTTTTTTTTTGGTACGCGGGCCTCTCACTGTCGCGGCCTCTCCCGTTGCGGAGTCTTCCCGGACCGGGGCACTACCCCGCGTCCCCTGCAGCAGCAGGTGGACTCTCAACCACTGCGCCACCAGCAAAGCCCCTCACCCCTAACAATCTTAGCAACAAAGTCACCTTCCAGTGTTTCCCCCTTCCCTTTATGTTAGTTCATTCATTCATTAACACAAGCCACCGTCAGCTTCTGACATTAGCCTCTTACGTCACTTCCTGCTTCCACTTTTTCTGCCTACGTAGTCCATTCTCTGTACAGCAACCAGAGGGGTGTGTGTGTGTGTGTGTGTGTTTACTCATTGCTAAAATTACTTACGTCCTGTGTTAGTTTCTTAGGGCTGCCATAACAAATTACCACAAATTGGCAGCTTGAAAACAATAGAAATGTATTGTCACACAGTTCAGGAGGCCAGAACTCCAAAATCAAGGTGTTGGCAGGATTGGTTCCTTCTGGATGCTCTGAGGAAGAGTCTTTTCCAGCCTGTCCCCTAACTTCTGGTGGCTGCTGGCGACCCTGGGAATCCTCTCTTGTCTCTTCCAGCTTCTGGTGGTTGTTGGCAATCCTCGGTGTTCCCTGGTTTGTAGACTCATCACTCCAACCTTTGCCTCTATCTTCACATGGTCTTTCCCTGTGTCTGTGTGTCTCAAATCTCCCTCTCCTTTCTCTTATAAGGACACCCGTCATTGGATGTGGACCCACCCTAAGTCCAGAATGATCTCATCTTAAGATCCTTAATTACATCTACAATGATGCTCTTTCCAAATAAGGTCCCATTCACAGGTACTGGGGGTTAGGATTGGACATATCTTTGGAGGAGGACACAACCCATGGCACCTCTGCTTCCCCTTGTCCCAGAGCACTCAAAACACAGATTCCAAACCCTCTGTGAGGCCCTGCATGGGGGGCCCCTGCCCAGCTCTCCCTGACTCTCCCCCATACTGTGCCCCAACCATGGTGATGTTTTTTGGTTTGGTTTTGTTTTTTACAGTGGTTAATATCTAGATCCTTGAAGTGACTTGGTGAAGTAATTTATAAGCCCAAAATTGGTTGAACAGACTCAGAACCTGTAGCTTTCCAAAATGCCATCTGAGAGCTGTTGTTTAGGACCGTACCCAAATCACATAGGGCTGGCATGTGTACATCCTTCCAGCCTTTCTTCTTTGTGGTTGTATTTTTATACTCCAGATTGATAGTGTTCAGGTTCTAAACGTGTTGCTTTCGAATGTTCATTAAGCTTTCTTTCATATAATAATACTTTAAAAAATTGGGGGAATTCCCTGGTGGTCCAGTGGCTAGGACTCAGAGCTTTCATTGCTGTGGGCCCGGGTCCCATCCCTGGTCGGGGAACTAAGATCACACAGCCGCGCAGCACGGCCAAAAAAATATAAAAATTAAAAAAACTTTTTTTTTTTTTTTCTTCTGTACGCGGGCCTCTCACTGTTGTGGCCTCTCCCATTGCAGAGCACAGGATCTGGACGAGCAGGCTCAGCGGCCATGGCTCACGGGCCCAGCTGCTCCATGGCATGTGGGACCTTCCCGGATCGGGGAACGAACCCGTGTCTGCTGCATTGGCAGGTGGACTCTCAACCACTGCACCACCAGGGAAGCCCTAAAAACACTTTTAAAGATTTGGATTTTAAAATTTTCAAGACACCATTTTCATTTTTTTTTATTATTTAAATGCAAGGTGCTACCTCTTTACAAGAGCTTAACAGCATATAATTTCTCATTTAATTGCACATGTCAGATCCTCACTATGTGCAGAACACTGTACTAGCTGTAGTGTGTGTGTGTGTGTGTGTGTGTGTGTGTGTGTGTGTGTGTGTGTTTGCAACAAACATGAACACACATCCACTCCCAAGGAGATTTTAATTAAAGAGTATTATAAAATTCTTGAAAAAATTCTTGAGGATTTAATATATTAAATTCTTTAATATACAGGGATAAAGATGGGTATGTGTTTGAGGTGCCACATAAACAGCAAAAAGACTTGGTTGAAAATATGTCTTTTCCAGAAATTGTACCTCCAAACTTTCCATTTTTCCCTTGAATCATACTAATAATAATTTGCTACTCACTGGGGCTTTTCAGTTTATTTACTTTTCATGAGGAATTGGCAAAGTTTGATAAGGTGAACAAAAGGTCTGGTCTCTAGATTCCTGTTCTGGTTTTAAAATGGAAGCAGGCAGACATAGCATAGGCTTTCTCCTATTTTGCCTATAGTTAACATCAATTCATAAATTAATGACTTAAGTAGTAATGTGTTAGAGTCATTTTCCAACTGACCTATATCTAAAATTACTGACAAAATTGTCTAGAATGATTTTTATTCCATAGTGCATTGAATACAATCTTTTAAAGATTCTAGCCACATAGAAGTATGGAGAATGAAAAATTTTATTGAACTACAGTTACAATGTGTTAATTCCTGCTAAGTGACTCAGTTATTCATATATATATTCTTTGTCATATTCTTTTCCATTATGGTTTATCACAGGATATTGAGTATAGTTCTCTGTGCTATACAGTAGGACCTTGTTGTTTATCTGTCCTATATATAATAGTTTGCGTCTACTAACCCCAAACTCCCAATCCTTCCCTCCCCCAACCCCCCTTCCCCTTGACAGCCACAAGCCTCTTCTCTATGTCTGTGACTTTGTTTCTGTTTCATAGATATGTTAATTTGTGTCATATTTTAGATTCCACATATAAGTGATATATGAGAATGAATTTTGAATCTCTACCCTCATCTCCCTCTTTGCACCTCTCTCCTTAGTAGGCATAATCACCATATACAATTCAGTGTTCATATTTTCAGCCCTATTTGGGTTTGATGGACCGAGCTGCAGTTATTTTGGACAAAGATGTATTTTTTTCATTGCTAAATGTATTTATCCCTTCCTCTTGACAGTCCGACACTGAGCATATTCCCCTTGTTGTAGTTTATCTGATCAATCTACTTCTACCAATCAAAGAACAGGATGGGGATTAAATTGGGGTCCGGAAGCCGTCTCTTTAGTGGTGTGCGCTGCCTCTGTGAGATCCAGGAAGGACCTTGGATAGGCATGGCGTGCTGGGGAAGCCCGTGACACAAAGGGCCCACTTCACAGTTGTCCTTGCTGGGGAACCCTTTGGCACCACTGCCCGAGGCATTTTGGTTCTAACTTTTTTTTTTGCGATACGCGGGCCTCGCACTGTTGTGTCCTCTCCCGTTGCGGAGCACGGGCTCCGGACGCGCAGGTTCAGCGGCCATGGCTCACGGGCCCCGCCGCTCCCCGGCACGTGGGATCCGCCCGGACAGGGGCACGAACCCGCGTCCCCTGCATCGGCAGGCGGACTCTCAACCACTGTGCCACCCGGGAAGCCCTTGGTTCTAACTTTGACCAGGCTTGAAAAGACCAAAAGAGCATTGGAAGCAGTGCCCCTCCCAGATTAAATAAATTATGCAGATGTACAGAGGTGCTTTGTCAAGCAGTTTATTCTGATGAGTGGCGCTGGCGTCCTTCGTGTCAACATCGAGCTCTGTGACCTTGGACAACTCCTGTCCCTTCTTGGAGCTTGGGTTTCTTCCTCTGCAAAACCAGGGGGTTGGACTAAGGTTGTCAAAGTTTTGCCGCCTTCCTCCGCTTGCGTTTCTACCTCAGTCCCTCCCTTAGCCTCTGATCTACCCTCCACTGAGATCCCATGTCCCTGCCCCGCAGGCTCCATCCGTGGCCAGTCACTTAACGAGCTGTCCTTCCGCATGTTTTGTCGTTGTTGTCCTTCTGCACTTTAATCTCCCTCTCACCATCCACCTGCTCTATCTTTCTGTATTAATCCCCAAAGCTAAGTCACTCTCACACCCACCTTCTCTGCCAAGACTTGTGTCATTGGTGGAATTCACGAAACCATGCTGCCTGGATCTCTTATAAACCCTTACCAACCCAGCTGAACCGTATCCAACCTCACTGCTGCCTGGACACCCTCTCACTGCTTCTCTATCATCCTGTTTTCATCCCCGTTCGTCCAGCTCACTCCCTACCTCTTCCTCTCCTGCTCTGCAGATGACCTCACCTCCTTCCTGTTTACCTAAAGGGAAGACCAGCCTGTTTGCCACTTGCTCATACGCTCTGAGAGTCTCTTCTTCCTGCACATCTGAAGAGAGGCCCCTTTTCCTTGATAAGACAAACCCCTGTTCTCTGCTGTGTCTACCATTTTCTGGACTTTTCTACAAGATACTTGTGGAGCGTGTGTGTGCATTTTAAGTGAGGGGTTTACACTAAGATTTTCCCATTCTGTTACTCTTCTGTATTTCCAGCTCCTCACTAGCTCGCCCCTTTCTGCCTACAAATATGTTTGGATTTCTCTAATCCTAAAGAAAAATTTCTCGACTCTGCTCTCTACCCCCCACTCCACCCCCAGTTCTCTCTTTCTCCCCTTGTGATCTCGCTCTTATCTTTGACTTTTGAAGCTCACACACGCGCTCCCGGCCACCAAAGACCGGTCATGTCTCTGTTCTTGTCATCCTCACCGCTCTAAAACAGCTGATGCCGGCAACCTGCCCTAAAAACCGCCTCCTTCCTTTAACCGCTGTTTGGCTGGGCTGCCCTGGCCCCCTCTCTGCCTCTTAGGGTGGCGTCACCACACCCTGACCTTGGCCCCCACTCCTAGGCTTCATGTCCAGTTTTTTTTTGTTTTTTTTTTTTTGCGATATGCGGGCCTCTCACTGTGGTGGCCTCTCCCGCTGCGGAGCACAGGCTCCGGACGCCCAGACTCAGCGGCCATGGCTCACGGGCCTAGACACTCCGCGGCATGTGGGATCTTCCCGGACCGGGGCACGAACCCGTGTCCCCTGCATCGGCAGGCGGACTCTCAACCACTGCGCCACCAGGGAAGCCCTCACCTCCTTTTGTCAGCGACTCCTACACCTGGTCCTCACCATTACCTGCCGGCCCCTCCTGACTGCTTAGCACCAGCCGGGCTCTCACCACGTTCCCAACCACACATCCACAGGCCCACCAGCCCCTCACGCTCCGTATCTCCAAAACCAAACTGCTGTTCGCTTTGTTTCTTCACGTACATTTAACTGAAACCTGAAATTCCGTTGTTAGCCTTAACGCATTTCTGCTCACGAGGTACTTTTCTTCTTTCTCTTTGATTCTTGAGCAGTGTTTCAGGATGATGAAATTAATGGGAATGAGTGAGGAAGTAAGAAGCTAGGGCAAGGAGGACATGGGAAGCCATGCATCAAGGAATAGGCAGTGTCCTCGCTGAGGGCTCAAGCTCCGGTCCCGGGGTTTAAATCCTGACTTCACCACTTAACTAGCTGTGTGACCTAGGGGAAGTCACTTGACCTCTCTGTGCCTTAATTACCCCAGCTATAAAACAGAGCTAATAGAACTACCAAACTCATATTGCTTTCATGAGGAATAAATGCGTTGATGCACGTGAAAAACTATGTCAGGCACATAGCATTATTATCACTCTTACTACGATTACCCGACATAGCATCCCCAAGGAGACAGGCTGAGTGTCCAGATTTCCTACTTTCCTCCTAATTTATTCCTTCCTCTGCTCACAGGATAATACCCCTGTCCAGGACACTAAAATGTGAGGAAGATCTCATTGTGCCTAGTGATGAAGCTGCTGGAGCCGTGTCCTTGAAGTAGCAGCAATGATCGTAGCGGCAGCAAAGGAAGCCATTGCAGAAGCAGGATGGGCTGAGGGTCTGGAGTCAGCCTGAGGACACAGGGTGCCATTTCCCGACCTCCGCACCATTGTAGACAGAGATTGGATCTGAGGGCAGCAGACTTTTATCAACTTGATACAAGTTGTGTCACTTGATGGACTTGGTTTAAAAATAAAACAAAAAACTTATTTTAAACAATTTACTATGGTGACAACTCCCCAGGGATACTGGTCAAACTGTGGGGCCCATATACTGTCCACACCCACCTAACCCTATAGCTGACCTCAGAACTGGACTGGGATCTACCTAATCAGGTTGTGTTTGTGTAAGGTGATAGCCTTTCTATTGTTCTTAAGTTTTCATGATTCTCAAGTGTAAGTAAAAACTCATTTCAAGTAGCTAGAAACAAAGTAGTATCACTGGAAATATAAATCCTGTAAGTTACAGAAGACCTTAAATTGTATGGAGACCCTGAGACAACCTTTCAGCTTGGTCCAAATTTGACTGGCCAACCAATTTTGAAAACATTGGCCGAGAAGAGATAATTATTGAAACATTGAAAAATATGTGTCTGTTCCAGCAACAGGAGCTTTTCCATCAGGTAATTCTCTAGCTGGTGATACATTGGGAGGCGACCAGCTCAGCTCACCTGTTTCTGCCAGGGGGAGAGCAGGCAGAGGCCGGCAGCAACTCCTTTGGAGAGGCAGGATATCTCTGTGCTGCATTTCCTCATCCTGAAAGCAGAGCAGTGACACCTGGACAATGCCTGCCCTCTGGTTTATCCTGGGAGGATGAAGTTTGTGCTTCCAGAGGGGGAGCCTCGGGCATGGATTAGGTATCTCCTGGGAAGTGCTTTGAGCATCGTGATGTGCAAGCTACATAATGAGAACAGCCTTCCTGGCTTCCCTGACTTGAATGGAAACCCAGGCTCTCCTCTCTGACTCAGGAGGGGTGGGGTGGGTCTTCTGTCTGTTCCTCCTGGGTAGCTCTTGCTTTATCGGTCTGTTCAGACAGTGTATGAGGCTTCGCCGGGGACGGGGGGCCTGACTACCCCTTCCTTGACATGTCCTCTCCCCTCTTCCCACACTCCTG
>NW_006785816.1:1539849-1557548 GCF_000442215.2 Lipotes vexillifer
TAAATGTGTTTAATCTTGGGTTGGCCCTTATTCAGATTTGAGTATTTCAGTATCTCAACATGCTGATTTGGTAGTTGGAGCAGTCATTCTTCTGGAGGTCTCTTAGACCACACTCTACTCTGACCGCAGAAAGTAGTTTCCCAGACTAAAAGGCCTTATCTCACTGCTGGTACCTCAGTTCATCACCCCATTTACAGTTTTTCTAAATTTACAGTTTTTCTAACCCCAGGATAGTGTTAATATTTGGGATATATATTTTTTCAAAAACTATTTTTAAATCAAATGCAGCTTCTAAACCTTGTAATCTAGTGAAGACTGATACCATAATAAGCTTTGTATTTTAGCAGAGTTTGGGAGATATGTGTGTCAGTTATTTTGAGATCTGTATAATATCTATCATCTATCTGTCTATTGACAGAGAAGTATACCCCCTAAACAATACATGGATTTATTTATATACGTCTTTGGGTTGTTGATGTCCTCGTGCACATATCTGGGCAAGAGTTTTGAGAATATGAGCATGACTGTGCAATGAAAAGGGGAAATCTGCCGCTTCTCTTACGAGAAAAAGGAACGGGACAGATGGGATGTAGATGTAACAATGAAACGATTTTTCTTCTGGAGGGTCCATACCTTACAGTAGCAGACAAAGAAGGAGCAATAAGAAATAAGAATGTGACACTGAAGGAGCATGTACGACGGTGTCCAAAACTCTCCCCAGTTCCCTATTAGTCACATTAGTTGATTTATTTTGTGAGAACACAAAGGCCCCACCGCAGGCATTGTTATTAGTGATGGGGTTCTTGGTGGGGAATTCGTGAAGCCAAGGCAGGACCCGTTCCCTGTGGGCGCTGCAACCTGGCTGTTTAATGCTCTCCTTTCTCGAAGTGGCCGTGACCCAGTGTTGCAACACCAGGGTTGAGACTGGGATTTCACACTGAGGATTGAAGAAATCCATTTGTGCCTTAGGTGGCACAGAGTCATCGCCAGGCCAGGAAGACTTTCATCAGGATTCCTTAACAGGCTTGAAGGAAAACACTGATTCCTCACAGCTACGAGGCTGAAGAGAAGAATCAGAATCATTCTTCCACTACCTTTGTAATCTAGCTTGAATATTAAACTGTGTCCTTCCTTTCTCCGGAGAGGGAGCAGGAAGAAAACTTGAATGCTTTGAAGGAATATGCCAAGATTGAAAAGGGGGCTGCATGTGGAACTGGGTAACCAGATGTGACCATGAAGAGCTCAGGGGCCTCAGAACTCCACTCTCCTCACTGAGGTCACCCTCAACAGGACCCTGTTTGCCAGGCCAGTCTTGGCCTGTAACCAGCTGACTAGTCACTCCATAAAATGTCAGATAAGGGAATAAAGGAGTGGACAGACAACCAGTTCATCATCATCTTTTGATTCGGTACTCTTGGGAATGGAAAACTTTAATACAGTTGAATGGATGAGGACCTTCAGTTGCTAATGAAAGGAACCCAACTCAAACAGGCTGATGCAAAACAGCTATATCTATGAATCTCCCTCTCTCTCTCTTTCTCTGTCTGTCTGTCTCTCCCTCCCTCCTTCTATACACTGAATAATATGTTTTGACAATCCACGGACAGACCTGAATACAATCACTTAAGCAATGTCAGAAATCTTTCTCTGTTATTGGTCTCTCTCTGCTTTCCTCTGTGTTGGCCATATTCTCAGGCAGACTCTTTCCAGCCTGCAAACCCAATGGAAAGAGCTTATTTTTTCCCAGTAACTGTAGGAAAAAAATCCTGCAAAGGTTTTCTATAGGCTTGGTGGGGATCCTATATCTATACCTGAGCCAATCATTATGACCAAGGAGACGCAGAGATCAGATTGGCCGGCCCTCCGTCACTCTCCTGCAGTTAGGGGCTAGGTGAGTTAATTCTATTTCATCTGCAAGGACTGTGAATGGAGCAACAGGGTGCCTCAAGGTAAAATCAGAGTGCTGTTACTAAAAGATATGATGCTGGGTGGGAGAAACAACACCAACAATAGAGCTCTGAGCAAAATTCGAGTGCTGCTCAGATAAAACGGAATTTGTTTTCATAAGCCACCAAAGAAAAATCAGTCTCATTTTAAATGTGATAATGCATCACTGTGTCCAGAGCCAGCCTGGAGCTCCATGAGGGTCAAGTCTGTCTGTGTAGTTCATTGTGCCAGTGCCTCATGTATTACAGGTGCTCAATAAACATTTGGTAAGTAATGAATGATTAAACTGATTTCAGAGCTGGAATAGGATTATTTTCAACATTTGTCGCTGCCCCAAAACTCCCTCACTGATACCAGATGCCTGAAATGTTAGCAACTGATTCCGCCGGCTCTAGTTTTCTTCCCAGTCCAAATGTGTATCCTGAGAGGTAATATTTTAGGCCTCCTTTGTCATCACATCTTTTTTTTCCCCCATGGTCTGTTGTCTCCTTGAGGTAAGTTAGAGGAATGATGGGCTTCTTCTTAAGGGGAGGTACTTAAAAGGAGGTCATTATTCTTGGCTGCTTTGTGTGTGCGTTGCTGCGCACGGGCTCTCTCTAGCTGCCATGAGCGGGGTCTACTCCTCGTTGCGGTGCGTGGGCTTTTCATTGCGGTGGCTTCTCTTGGTGCGGAGCACGGGCTCTAGGCACGCGGGCTTCAGTAGTTGTGGCTCTCACGCTCTACAGCGCAGGCTCAGTAGTTGTGGCGCACGGGCTTAGTTGCTCCGCGGCATGTGGAATCTTCCCGGACCAGGGCTCAAACCCGTGTCCCCTGCATTGGCAAGCGAATTCTTCATCACTGCACCACTAGGGAAGTCCGGTCGTCACATCTTGAGTTGAGTTGGTTCTAGAAAGCCTTCCCAGAAGGGGTTGGAAAAGAAGAGCAAAGTACGTGAAACTCTAGGGGCAATTGACACACTTTCCTGACTTCCCCGTCTTGCTTAGGGTAAGTCAGCTTCCCATTTAGCCCAGTGATGTCCTGACCAGAGTGGCTATGGAGGCTGAGAAAACCATTACTCCAGTTCTGCCCTCAAATTCGAGGAGAGCTGTGGGAGAGGCCCCTCTGTGGTCAAATGGGGCAGGAAACTGTGGTTCTTTGATCCTCTGCAGAGGAAGAGGAGGTGAATGTGTTAAATACCTCACAGCACAAAGGGAGCCACCCACTTCGAAAACAGGAGCAAGGGGATTTCTCCTCCTCCTCCTGGAAAGTTCTGGGCTCTCCATGGGACCTGCAACGCCTAGGCACAGCCAGGGAGATGCTATGAAGGAAACAGGATGTAGAAGGAAGAGGTCGAAACAGGCTAGGATTCCCCACTGCACACTCCTGTCAGTAACGACCCTGACCCTTGATGGTGTAGTTTTAAATGAAAATGTGAAAAAAATGACTTAGGCAAACCTGTAATGCCAGTTATTACATTTATCAACTGCTTCTGTTTTAAATCATGAGTGGACTGAATTGCACTTTAACCAAAATTCAGAAGCAAGATTCTAGAATGATTATATGGTTGGTACTCAAAGGATGGTATTACCAAGAGGCAGATATTCCTTCTGCTCCAAGAAAATAATAGGACCTCAAACACTAGGCGCTACAGTTGGATTGTCTAAGGAACCCATGGGTGCTGGGTGGTGCCAGGCACTCACCATCACGGCCGAACCTGGCCCCTCAGGAGCAACAGTAGCAGCCTTCTTGACGACCTCTGGAAGCAGCTGGGATGGGAAAGGGCAAAAGGGCCTGCTCTGCATCGCCTCTAATTCTGTGCCTCTTTTCATGCTACCAAGCAAAAGGAAACACATAGTTTTAGGAGCCCTGTTTTCTCTGTGATTTAAAAATATTAATTATCTTTATTTTTTCTCATTATAAAAACAATACACCTTTACTTTTAAACATTTGTGGAGAAAAAATCTTTTAAGTAAATAAAAATTATTCATAATCCCACTACTAAGAGATAACTAGTGTTAGTATTTTATGGATTTTCCTCTAGTTTTTTTAATGCGTGTATTACATGTTTTGTTCTTAATTCGTTGTTGTTCCAAAACTGGGATCTCACTGTGTGTAACTGTGTATTCTTCTGTTTTGTAACATACCATCATGAGCGTGTCTTCCGAAACAATCACAATTTTGATCATGAAAACTGTACACTTTTGTCTTCTTCTATTCAACCAATAATATCCAGAGTAAGACCAAATCTGTATAAAAGAGGGGTAATAATATGCCCTGGTGGAAACGAAGGTGTTGTGGAAAGCAGTTCTTTTCACAGTCTAGATCTTAGATTCCTATCACATGTATGGCCTTATGCACTCTCAAAACTTAAAACAAGTGAAAACATTTGAATGAAAAATGAAAGGGCTGAGGCAACTCCAAAATATCATTCCTAATTATTTAGGGATTGCAAAATTCAGAGGGAGGCATGAGATAAGCTTCTGAAAAAGGATCACTGGAGGGAAAGAAATGTTTGTAGTAAAAACTAGCTGAAGCTATTATAGGCTATTGGACTGGAGTCTGGAAAAGGCACAAATGTTCAATCTGATCCCACTTTCTGTGTGGGTCAGGACATGGCTTGCAGTGAACGGAGCAAACCTACCAGCATGACAACGGCGGTGGCCTGCAAGCCAGTTAGCGCTTAACTGCACGGGCAGCAAATAAGACGCAGCACACTGTCCTGAGGCCAGTCCTGTGGGGCAAGTTAGCCAGAGGTTTCCTTTGAATGGCAGACCCACGCAATTAAATCGTATTCTCACTTCCAAGGGCTGAGCATTCCAAGTCAGAGCCAAGTCTGTACCACTTAAGCCCAAACTGTGTCAGAATTCAGTGGCAAGCAAACATTAGTGACAAAATAGACACAAATCCCTCACCGTAAGTGTTTGTAAAAGCCATTCACAATTTTAAGGCATCAACCATGACATCATCCTAGAGTTATTCTAATCATCTACTGATGGACCTCTTCTTATTCGCATTTCATCTTTGCCCTCACATGCAGCTGAACCCAAGTCAAAATTGTTATGTTCAATAGTACTTTTAACATACCACCATTCTCAAAGGCTTTAATGTCACCAAATCCCTTAAATCAAATTAAAAGATTTAATCATGGCTTTTAAAGTTCTCTGGAAGCCCCTGGTCCTCTTCTTCCACATCAGTTTCCATCTTGCTAACCAGCTAAGCCCAGCTCATTGGCATGGAATTACATGGAGAGCCACAAAAGCAGTTATCCCAGCTCTGGGAGTAAATCCTAAGGAAATCATGTAATACGTGGGGAAAGTATATACACAAATGGGCCAAACAATATTTATATCAGTGAAATGTTAGACACCAATGATTCATTATACAGTAGAAGAATTATTAAGAAAATTATGCTATGGGAATTCCCTGGCAGTCCAGTGGTTAGGACTCTGTGTTTCCACTGCAGGAGGCACTGGTTTCCATCCCTGGTCTGGGGGAACTAAGATCCTGCAAGACATGTGGTGCGACCAAAAAAAAAAAAAAGAAAAGAAAGAAAAAAGAAAAGTATGCTATATTGTCTTGATGGAATAATATAAAATTATTACAAACAACTTAAAGGGATGGGAAAACAGGCATGGGGAAATTGAAAAACAATAACAACAAAAACCTTGAGAGTGGACACTGGCAAAGGTAGGAAAGGTCTCCAGTCTTGCCATCTTTCATGGCACCTTGGTGAGTGAGTGAGATACAGCTCAGACAGGGCAGAGGGAGCCCTCGAAAAGGCACAGTCTGAAAGCGGAGGGCAAAACCTAGTTGCTCAGGACTCCGCCTGAGGAGACCTCCTTCCTCACCCTCCTGAACCCATTCTCAGACTACAAAAGAGTGGATTAAAAGCAACATCGGGGGCTTCGCTGGTGGCGCAGTGGTTGAAAGTCCGCCTGCTGATTCGGGGGACATGGGTTGGAGCCCCGGTTGCGGAGCAACTAAACCCGTGAGCCACCACTATTGCAGCCCACATGCCTAGAGCCTGTGCTCCGCAACAGAGAAGCCACCGCAATGAGAAGCCCACACACCACCATGCGCACAGCAAGGAAGACCCAATGCAGCCAATAAATAAATTTATTTAAAAAAAATTTACATACTATCAAAGCAAATGGAAGGCTTAAAGCGGACCACCCTACACATGTCCTTTTACTCCAGGGAGCAGCATGGCTCTGGGATCTCTCTACATGGCCAGGATGGGTTATAGAAAGGTTTTCCAGCTTTAACTCTGTTTTGAAGTGTTTTCACTTGTATTTCGCCTGTCACACTCCCCAAGGGTGTGAGCTCTGGTCCTGACCTTCTATATTCAGTGGCACCCCCAGAGCCCACTGGCATCAGGAGGAAGCTTCCTTCTCCTGATGAGCAGAGAAGCTGGTGCAAATGGAGAGCTTTCAGTCAAAGGGTGAGAGGACAGAAACACCACCTGGACCCTCAGAGAACAGTCTGACCAGGGTTCGAAGGAAAGTATTCCAGTGACCCCCAAATTCAAGGTACCTTAAGGATGGAAGAGGGCTTCAGAAATGAGAAGCCTCTGCAACCCAACCACCAACTCAAGGGTGTTGGGGAGGGAGAAGGGAGTGCAGGCCAAAAGCAGGCAAGGCTAGCTTAAGTCCTTGCACTCCTGGTCCACCGGGGTTAAGGGCCTTAGGATAGGCTCAAACTATGCAGCAGAAGTGCGGGGGCGGGGTGTCGTGTTAAGGAGTCCAAGCTGGTACCGCTCACTCCTCCACAGGGCAACAAATCAAGAGAAGAGTTGCTGAGGCAAGGAATAGCAACTTTATTTGGAAACCCAGCAGAGTGAAAAGATGGTGGACTAGTGTCCCAAAGAATCATCTTGCCCAGGTTTGGATGATTGTTTCTTTTATAGAACAAAGAGGGGGAAGTGAGAGGTAAAGTTTTTTGTTTTTTGTTTTCTGGTTTAATGGATGACCACAACAAAAGCAACAATGATTGCAATTACCAAACACGAAACACACTCACACTATGTCATAATATTGACATTCAGTCCAGGAATCCTCCACTGTAACAGCTCCTTTACTTTGCAGTGAAAATTGATTTGTATATTTTTTTGCCTCTGAGTCCTTGTGGGATTTTTTTTTTTATTCAAATAGAAAGTCACAAAAATTATAATCATCTTCATCAGTTCACTCAGTCCCATGTAATTATTTTTTTATCTTGATCTTTTGTTAGCACTTTTATGAATTCATCAGTTTTCCATTAGAGTTCTGAAAATGCTTATTCACTCAGTTCAGCAGTATAGTCAGTTACCAGAAACCTGTACCTGTCAGAGTCTTTTCCATGAATTCCTTGAAGATGTAACCCTTTTATAGGAACATATTTGCAAAAGCATCAGAGTACACCCAGAACTGTCTGTAAATGACAAAAGACTTAAAAATGACCACGGTTAAAGATTTGATGAAAGTTCCTAATAATGCAATTGACAAGGAAATTTAGTTATTTCTGAGATATACATTTTAAAGTAATAACTAGAATTATGACTTATAACATTATACCAGAACATATAAGAGGTAACGTTTTAAAAAAGAGAGAGAGAGAGAGAGAGAAGTTATTGCAAACATTTCCTGGTTCTGGCCAGACTCTGGAACGGATGTGTTACTTCCTTCTTTCCTGCAGCGATTCACAGGTGGCCCTAGTCCGGATGTTTCCTGTGAGCTTAAACAAATGTGTTTTAGCTTAACTTTCAGGCATGGGAGGCAGGGTTACCAGAGATGGGCCATCATGTGTACTTTAAGCTACAGGCAACAGCCCTTTAGTAATTAACTTGTAACAAAAGCAATAGAATACAAAGGTTAAAGTAAAAGATACAGATCCAGTGAGTCAGATTTGTTCTTCCCTATTACAGTGGGGGATGGAGGTGGGGTGGCGCCAGAGCGAAGGTCCCGCCCACTACCACAGCCTTTTCCACTCCTCCAAGCTACCAAGGTACCCAACTCTGCCCCCTTGCTCCCCAGCCCCTTTCACGGCCCTCGCTGTTAACCCCACCTTCCGCGAGCTCGGTAGTTCCTGTGCCTGCGCTACCACTTCCTCGCCGCCGTGTGGCCTGAGTTATCTCACTGCAAAATGAGGATAACAGTAGTAACTAAGGGAAAATTGTTACAAATATGCAGTGAGTTCAGTACATGTAAAACGCCTAAAAGAGTGCAGGATCTCAAAATGAACGTTCGAAATAAGTTAGCTGTTAATACTCTCCCCTTTGCTAATTCTTCGCCCCATCACTCCCTCCCAGGGATAAGGTGCATCCCTTCCCATCTCTCGCCCGCTCCTCCAAGCTATTTCCCGCCCCGCCCACCCGCGAGCGTCGTCCCGCTGCAGCACAGGGGATTGCGATGGGGACGAGGATGGGGCACGCGGCACACAGCCAAGTGCCCTGAGGATGGTCTGAGTGGAGAGCGGCGGGAGCTACCCGCAAGGAGCGAAACCGGCAGCGTGGAGACACTGGGCGGCGGGCACCCGGCGACGTCCAGTATGTCCGAGGGGCCCTGCCCGCGCCCTCCTAGCTCGGGCTCCCAGCGCCCAGCAGCCACCGCGCTGCAGGGGCCATCCTGGCTCTGGGGAGGCGGCTTCTCGGATCGAGTGCGGACGGCCGCAGGCCGAGGCGCAGAGCCCGGGCGCTGGGTGATACCACCGGCCCCGCTGGGCAAAGTGCACGTCCCTTCCTGGCGCTCCTTCGGGTGGCGAGGAGGGTTTTCGACCAGAGACCTGGGGAGTAAAAGAAGGGTCACCAGCTGGGGTCAGTCAGGCAGTGCGGCCAGAGGCGGGTAAGGCTGAAGAGAGGCGCTGGGAGCACTTTTGCGGAGAGCGGCTCGTTGGTCTAGGGGTATGATTCTCGCTTCGGGTGCGAGAGGTCCCGGGTTCAAATCCCGGACGAGCCCAGACCTTTTTCTGTCTACGCCTAAAATTTAAAAAACAGTTTCTTTTTCTCACACGGCTCATTTAAAGGCCGAAATGAAACTAGTCCGGTCCCTTGAGCTCGAATCTTGATCGTCTTCGTTTTAGGAAGTAAAGGATTGGATGAGATCAATTCGTTCAATATGTGGTCTTTGTACGTCTGAGGGCAAGGTATGAAAATGCTTGTACCATTTAAAACACACGTACTTGGAAAAGAGACAAGCCTCTTGCGGACTCCTGGGCACCCCTCGAACACTCCAAACGCGAGCAGGGGGCGCCGTGGATTAGCGGGACCAGGGTGATGGGGCGCGCTGTCCTCCTCCAGCGGTCGCTGTGCGTGCGGACATGCGCGGGCCTGGGCAAGTTTAAACCGCACCTGTAGGCAACCGAGATCGGAACTCAGTCCCTAACACACGCGCTCGACTCCGAAACTGGTAGGAATGGGGACAAGCGTTTTCAAAATATTATATGGTTAGCAAACTTTCTACGTTTTCATGTTACGTCTTTTAATGGTATTTGAACGTAAAGTGAGCTCTAAGTTCAAAAAGTCTCAATTTTGTATTTTCTACCAACGTGTATTTATTACATTTATGGATCTATTCTAAAATTAATTTCTTTAGAAATTATTAATTCCTGAAGAAAGAAAGAGGAGGGCTCGTCCGGGATTTGAACCCGGGACCTCTCGCACCCTAAGCGAGAATCATACCCCTAGACCAACGAGCCGTCGCGTTGTGCCGCTTCTCGTCATTATAAAAGGAGGAACTACTTAGTCCCGCGCCCCCAAGTGGTTATCTGTGTAATATGTTTATATCCTTCAGCTGTTTCGCGTTCTTGTGTTTTCGATTTTCTTTCTTTTCTCTCTTGACCTTTGAAAGTCAATGACAGAGAAAAAAACAACGGTGTCACTACCAGTGGCGTATTTATAATTCCATTTATATTTATGGCTGTTAAGTTGCAGTGAGTGTGTGGCAATATCCCTGTGGCAGGCGGATTCCAGATTCTCTCCCTTGCTGCGCTCAGGATGTTGCTCTTTCCAGTAGTAGTAAAATTGTCCGTTTCTTGCCTACACCTTTCATCCTAGTGTTCAAAGCACCACCTTTCCAACCTTGCAAATTACCATCACTGTGTTTTTACTCAAACCGTTTTCTTCAGCTGGAAAATCTGTCTCTCCCTCTCTTTTCCATAAATCCCAAACTCTGACCTTCACAGAAAAAGATCCTTTAACATATTAAAACCAATTTTATGTGGTATATGATTGGGTTGCAGTCTTGTCTCCTCTAATCATTATTTATTAGAGGACAAGACACCAACACTAACAGCAACACTGAATTCTACTGTATAATTGGCAACCAATTGTTATATAACTGGTGCCCAATATCTTTAACGCATGGCTTCTTTACTATATTTTGAATTATTAAATACTTAGTACTGAGGCTTATGCTGGCAAAACTGGTGCTCAGTGAATAATTTCTGAATGACCACAATTTGTTCCAAATCCCCTAAAAATACAAATTTTGGTATTTGGACAATCACTAATTGTGAGTTGCAACTTTAGCAAATAACTAACCAGATAGGAAACTACAAGTAGACAGGGTGACTATCCTGAACAGGCCTATTTGTTTATTCTATGTCATATAACATTCATTCTCCAGTTTATTCATTCATTTGATTGCTCATTCGTTCAACAAACATTTAGAAGCGCTATGTGCCAGACTCTGAGTTGTCAACTTTCTTCTTATGGTTTGACACGAGTAAATTGCATTTCTGGAGCTCTAACGTTCAGTCCCCACCCTTTGTTTTATTGGAAACTGTCCTAACTTGAGTCTTCAGTCCTCCTTAGGGCCCAAGGCAAGGAGAATAAGAATACCTTTTAAGATGTTCGTTAGTTCTAGATGCCAGCAGAGTTTATTCATCAGAACCTAACTGGAAAAAAATGTGCCCTGGACACTTAAGAAATTTCTATTTCTCCCAAGAATGAAGAAACTACAAAATATAACTCGTTAGGTAAAATAATGTAACCACTTCAGTTTTCTGGAAACCTCCATCTCTACAGTTACCAAGAGGTCTGTCGCTATGCTCACCTTTCCTACTTGAATTTACTACAGTTATTATCATTTTAGGGCTTTTTTTTTTTTCTTACTCCTACTTCTCTCTAGTGATTGAAAGGGTTTGTCTTTTACTCTGCAGGTGCCACTAGAGTATCACATTTGCCCTCCCAACCATGATACAGGAGGACTGACGGTAACGAAACTCAGGATATCAATTGCCCAACTCACAGTGAGAAATGTCTCTATCCTGGTGAGAGGAATGTCTGTGCTTTCTCTCCAGTGTACATTCTCCCCTCATAGGTGAAGCATAAGTAGTACATAGGTGGCAGCAGGGCACAGGGAGACAGAGGACCTTGAAGAACATTTTATTCCAGCCACAGTAAATGAAGAAGCCTGGTGACATATCCTTCTATACAGAACCCTAAAGACCCCATTACCCATGTTCCCCCAACTTGGTGCCCAGGGACACTCGAATTTTCAGATTTTCAGAAAGTTCCTAGAAAAATGCAACCCCTTTCCTGGACTGAGACATTCTCTCTGTAGAAATGTTAATGAAACTGATTTAGCGCTAGGTAAATCTTTCTCAGTGTGGCCTGGGATTCAGTTTTGACTCTATCTGATATTCATCAAATCTCAGTCATCCTGAAATGGCTTGCTATCACCACCCACAGATCACAGCATTCCATTTTCTTCTGGCAACAGATCTTAAAAAACAAGGAGGGAGAGAATGCCAGTGAGAGTACAGGGGGTGGAAGAGAATTCTACTACAGTCACAGAGATGTCGGAAATTTTGGTGCCTGACACCCTCTTCCTACTTATCCCATTAATTCCAGCTCTAGAAAATTCTGTCCATATATATTTGCCATCACTAGTTGCTCCTATCTGATCTCTATTAAGAGAAGACTTAACGCCCTGAGATGTTCCCAAGGCAAAACCCCTCCTTATTAGTGCATTTATTGTGCAGTGCGTGGAGCGGGAAGTCTTTGAGGCCAATGGATCTGCACATAGGTAACTATTATCAGACAAGACCCTGCACATGATTTTCCTTCTTACTGACTCTGTGGGGAAAATTCTCCCCAAGGAGCCCATTCTTTTTAGAGGCAAGGCAGCCCATTAAAAATGACTTTTCTCACCTAATGGAACGTCTTCAGTTGATTCTGACTGTATGCCTGGACTGACTGAGCTGGAAAGAGGAGTTTCCAGGAGGAAGGAGGTATCTGAAGAGGAGGTTTGTTGAGTGAGACCTTCAGGCTCACAATAGTGATTGAAATCCAAAGCTTTTGTTTGTTTGTTTGTTTTCCATTTACTATCTCTGCAGAAGAATAAGAAACTACAATACAAGGCCTATGGCTAAAACAACCTCACATGATTTTGTTTTTCTTTGTAACTTCTCTAGATCAATTCAATAAACATTCATTCTTCTATTCATTCAAGAAATATTTATTAAGTATCTACTGATGGTCTGATATTGTTTATCGTGGAAACACTTTGCTGCCCCAGCAGGCTCCGGTTTCACGGTAACCCTTCTGTTGCTTCCTTGGGCTCCAGACCTAGACATCTAACTGCCTTCTGATTGACCGTCTGGGTGTTCTCAGCTCTTTCAGCTGTGTTCAAGGCCCAGCTCATTAGCTTTCCTCACAGACCAGGTTCTCTTCCTGGGTTTTTAGTCTTTAGTTAACTGGTAGCATCATTCACCACTCTGGCTAGAAATTGGAGGTCACATCTGTCTTTGATTAGACTTCCCATCTAATTTATACCCAGTCCTGTCATTCCTTTTGTGAAATGTTTCTGCAGTCCTCGTCGTCCTCTCCACCATCACTGCCAACAACTTATCTCATGCTCTCTTCACTCTTGCCTTGTCCGTTGCAGGAGTCATCCTTTTAAAACACAGATCTGAACTTGTCACTTCCCTCTCATCACTCCCCACTGCCTATATGATAAAGACAACCCCAGGCTCTTCAAAATATTACCACAGCCTACTTTTCCAGCATTCTCTCTTTCCCCTCTTTCACTCACTCCCCCTGAAGTTCCAAACCACACAGGATTAACCCACTATTCCTTGCACCTGATACTGCTTTCTTGTTTCTGAGTCTGCTTTTCCTGTTTCTCTCTGGTGAAAATTTATTCAGCCTTTAAAATCCACCTCAAATGCTACATCCTCTGTGCATCTTTTCCAGACACCTCACAGGCCAGTGGTTCTCAGAAGAGGGAGGTAGCTGTATTGAGGTACATCACAGTCAGTGGAGAAGCTTTTAACATAACATGTGTCTTTGAGAACTACTGTCCCTGTTGGCCTTACGGTTTCTCCTTTGTTCGACCTTCTCTTCAAGCATTGAAAAAGTTTTAGTTCAGTAGCTGCTTGCTACACTGACTGGTAGACTCTGTGCTTCTTGAGAGTAAAGTCTAGGTATTCTACATCTACAGCACATAGTAATTGCTCACTTAATGCATTTGTATTCTTCCCAACCTATGACATTCCAGAAACACTTCATGAGGGTCTTGCTGAGAGAGAAATAGGGTGAAATGGTTCTTTTCCTTTTATAGTTTTCCCTCGCTAGTGCTAAAGTAATTATTACGAGTTTGCTGAACTATAAGGGTAGCAGGCTAAAATAGCTAAAATATCAGGAAGGGTGTTCATAAGGTTGACTTGAGACAAAACCCTGAAATGAGGGGCTGCATTTGGGTGCTCTCATCATGCTCTTCTTCCACTCTCATCCTAATTGTCTAATACTTGTTTCCTTCTCTCACACTATTGGCCTCCCATCTGGATTTTTTCCTTTTCTTCCTTCACCCTCATTTTTCTTGTGCTCCTGTCCTTCCGTTTCTCCCTTTTGTGGGCGGTTCTCATAAGGACTCTTCCAAACACTTTCCAGAATTTATTGGGCAACCAGTAAGTGGCAGACACCGTTCTGGGCCAAGGTAGCCAAGTGGAGCCGGCTCAGAACGGCACTTCAGAGTCTGGGTGGGGAACTTGACAATTTTTATTGACAAATCGAGGGCTATTTTGTTTACAAAAGCAAAACAAACAAAACCCCATTCATCTGTGCTCCACGTAGTAGGAAAGAGTTCCCCGTTCCCAACCCTTCTTAAGCCAGAACAGGGGTCTCCTAAGAGGAGATTCAGACAAGATGGAGACTTCTTTTTAAGCTAGTAGATTTCTCAATATGCACACATAAATCATGTGATCCAGGCAAAGGACAGGCCTTGGAGACAGGACAAGGGGAGAGATGTGTTCTATCTGAACGACTGAATCAGAAGTCTCTCCCCATCGTAGCCCTCGTTCTTTTTTTTTTTTTTTTTAATTTTGTAAACGAACTGCTTCTTTTCCTTTAGGTGAGGCTCAGAGAAACCGGGAAAAGCTGAAACAGGCGAAGACAGACAATGAATAGATCTGGAGGACTGGACCCTTAGAGAGGCAGAGGAGACACTGGCAGGGGGGGCGGGCGGGCCAGGACAGACCAGCAGACAGCCACGCAGGCAAGCAGGCAGGCAGAGGGCTTGGCGGCGGTCGCCTCGGACAGCCGGGGACCTCCAGCGCCGGAATAAGGAGCCTGGGTGGGACCGAAAAGGCGGGACCCCGCTTGCAGAGAGGGAGTGATGGACAGTCGGTGCCTTCCAATCGAGTCCTTCAAAGTGCGCGGGGCAGGCCAATGAGCGGACAGCTGGGGCCGGCGCGGGGCCGAGGTCTGGGCGGAGGGCTGGCTGGCAGCGGCTGGGGCCGCGAGCGGGGATCGCGGCGTGGAGGTGCTAGCAGACGCGGGCGGCGGCGAGTCCGGAGTCCCCGGGCCGGAGCTGAGCTAACCGCAGTGGGGACCGGGGCCCAGAGCCGCGGCGGCTGCGGCCGGAGGACGATGGCAGCGCCCGCCGGGGCCGGGGCACTGATTGCATTCCCAGACCGCAGGCGCTGGCTGTGGTCGGTGCTTGCGGTGGCGCTCGGGCTCTGTGAGTGAAGCCGGGATGGCGGGGGCGGCGGGGCCAGGTGGCGGGCCCTGCGCGCGCTGGGCGCCGAGGTGGGGAGGGGGCGCGGCCTGCACGCCCCGGGGCCCGGGGAACGGAGCCGGTGGGCCCCGCGACGGGCTGGAGAGGCGCGGAGCCTCTTTCTTCTTCCTGGATCCCTGCGTGTGGAGGAGACAGGGAGAACTCCCTACCTTGCTCATTCCTGGGGGGCTGTCTGGGGAGCGGGCCCGGCGGGAGGCCGCATTGCGCCCTCGCTGAGTCGCCCACCGTCTCCGCCTGGCGACTCTGGGTCGCCCAGGCCCGCTTGTGATTCCGGTTCAGGAACCCGGGCTTCTGGTGTTCTCCACCTTTGGGAGGTGGCGGAAGGTTGCAGGGTTTTCATTTGTAGGGCCTTTGTTGATTGTTTCCCTTTTAAGCGACTGTTTTGTTTTACCTTGTTAGTTCCATTTCCAGTGCTCTCCAGCCCATTTTTTAAGCCTCTGAGATAGAAGGGTCCCGGAGTCTCATTTGTCTCATCTCTGTCCATCTGCAGAGCACCAGGAAGAAATTTACATTACTTCTGTGTTAGGATGCAAAGAGCTGGGAATACCACTGGAGTGACCTGGCTTAAAAGAGTTTGGTCCAATCCATGATAACTACAGTCATAGTCACCGTAGTTTGACAAGACATAGGACATTAAAAGGCTCATTTTTCTTTAAAAAAAAAAAAAAATCACGTTTTTTTCCTTGCCAGATTTCATGAGTGAGCCATAAAGTAAACCTCAGGCTGGATTTATTGAATTGGATGAGTTGCTTTACGGACATCTGCAGTGGTGTCTGCCACAGGACTTTTTTTGTGTGTGTTGTTCAAAGCAGAGTACTTGTTGCTGTCTCAGAATGTGGTTAAGTAATGGTTATAAAGGGAGCCAACTCCTAAAAAACCACGGAGACTTGTTCATTTCTTTTGTTTTGCAAAATGTCAGTTGCATGACAGTATCTGAACATGAGTATACTCAGTAATTACTTTCATGGAAAAGTTCTTAATGTAATCTTTGGAGCCAGGAAAAATACCGTTTAATGAATGATTCCAGGAGCTGTAAAGTATAAACGTAAAAGTCCCCCCACCCTCTGGAGGTTGATAGATGAATATGTACTTTGTATATATAAGACAATCCACTCTGTATAAATGTCTCTCCTGAGGGGGAAAAAAAGGGTTAAAAAGCATGGGGTTTTTTTGGTGGTGGTGGTGGTGGTGGTGGTGATGGTAATATTCATCTTTTAAGTGAAGGAGTAGGAAATAGCTTAAAACTAAGGTGTATCAGAAATCTTGTGTGTTCAGACAGAATTATTATGCATGAGAGGCAGACACCCAACTTTACTGAGGACAAAAGCAGTCAGATTAATCTTAATTAAACTCAAGGTATTAAAAAGTAGCAGAACTGAAAAACTGAATATTAATGGATACTAATACAAAAAGATCATCAGAATTACATCTATACACACCTTGGACATACGTAGCTCTTCCGTAATGAAAGAAGAATGCTGATACATGAAAGTCAGCAGCTGATGTTACTGGTTAATTTAAGAAAACGATTGAATGTTTCTTCTTTCAAGCTACCTTTTCTTGTCATGAATAACTGTACATAGCAGTTCATGTTTGACAGAAAGACTTCTCAAGTTTGATCTAGATATAGTTATTCAGCAAACATTTACTAAGCATTTTTTAAGTATTAAGCACCAAAAGTATTCTAGGAAGGACAGTCCCTAACCTCACATAATTTATCGTTCAGTGGGAGAAACAAAGTGTGATAAACAATATGGGAAGTCTTTCATTAATGGTTTGCTGTGAGAGCACTAAGGAGAGTCATCATCTCAGACCGAAGTTCAGGCTGGTAGAGAAAGGGATGCTTAAGCTAAGTAGGTGTTGGCAGAAAACAGTATAGGCAGAGTCATGAATGAACCTGTTGGTAGGTCAGTGTCGTGAGAGGTTGGAGTGTGTATAGGAGAGATGGTGGGAATTGAGGCAGGAGAGCCAGCCAGAGGCACTAACTCCTAAAGGACCTTGTTTGCCATTCATAAGGCTGAATTTTATGCTAAGGGCTGTGGGGAGCCTGTGAAGGATTTCTGTGTCTATCGAGATGTGAAGTGTGGGATAGAATGGTGTGAGGCTGAAGAAACCAGAGGGTTATTGTAGCAATCCAGAGGAGGAGGATTGAAGACCCGAATTAAAGCAGTGGGATATGAAGAGAGAACATATCCATGAGCTTGTTAGAAAGTGAATTTGGTGGGGCTTGGAAGTCAATTTGACGTGGACTTGAAAGAGAGGAGTGTAAGATGATCCTAAGGTTTTGAGCTTGGAAAGCTGGGCATAGTTTTGGAAAGTAGGGCTTTTCGCAGATGAAGATTATGGATGAGGGGAAAGGAGTGTTGGAAGAAGAGGATGGTAAAATTACTTTCAGATGTGCTGAGTTTAAGATGCTGCTGATATATCTCAGTAGAAATGGGACATTTGGGTAGATAGTTTTAGAGGTGAGGAGAAAGTTCTGGTAGGAAATAGAGAGCTGGGAGGCTTTATGCGGGTAGTAGTTAAAGCTATGGATTGCTTGGATGAGGTCAGCAAGGAAGAGTGTATTGAAGGAAATAGCAGAAGGCCAAGGACAGAGTCTTGGGGTATACAGAGCCTGACAAGGAGGCTCGTTGAGTAAATGAAGAGCCCGAAGAGTGTGGTGTCTTGGAAACTGAGAGAGAGTGAAGTTTTTTTTTTTTTTTTTTACATCTTTATTGGAGTATAATTGCTTTACAGTGGTGTGTTAGTTTCTGCTTTATAACCAAGTGAATCAGT
>NW_006785816.1:1558426-1587552 GCF_000442215.2 Lipotes vexillifer
GGCACGTGGGATCCTCCCAGACCGGGGCACGAACCCGTGTCCCCTGCACCGGCAGGCGGACTCTCAACTACTGCGCCACCGGGGAAGCCCGAGAGTGAAGTTTTAAGGAAGAATTTTTAACTGTGTCAGATGAAGAGAGAGTGAATACTTCAAGGATTCACTGAATGTGGCAATTGGAATGTCTTTGGTAACCCTTAGGTAGGAATGAACACACAGTATATGAAGAATAAGTCTCAGTAATTTGCATCACCCATTTCAGTAAATGGCGCCACCATCCATCTAACTGCTCAACCCAGAAACCTAGGATCCGCCCTTGATAATGCCCTATCCTTCACTCCCCACATCCAATCAGTTCTCCCATCTCCAAAATACTTCTAGGAATTAACCACTTCTTTTTTTTTTTTTTTCTCTCACTCACTTTTTTTCTATCTGTGGTCCACTCCTAGCATTTTAGTCGAAATCACTGTCATTTCTTGCCTGTGATACTGTGATAGCCTCCCAGCTGGTCTCCCCATTTTCCCCTCTTGCCTCTTTTTAGTCCGTTCTTCACACAACTGCAAGAATGACTTTATAAAAATGCAAATCAGATCATGTTGCTTTCTCATTTAAAATTCTTAATGGCTTCCCGTTGCACTCTGAATGACATCCCAACTTCTCCCCATGGCCTATAGTTGTCTGTGTGATCTGGTTTCTGCCCGCCTCTCTGACTTCAACTTGTGCCCCTTGCTCACTATATTCGAGCCATGCTGCCATCTTTCTGCTCTTAGACACTCATTCCCACCCCAGGTCCTTTGCACTTGCTTTTCCTGCTGCCTGGTGTGCTCTTTCCCCAAAACTGCCCAGAGCTGTCTCCTTTTCATCAGTGAGGCCTTAGCTTAAATGTCACTTCCTCAGAGAGGCCTTCTCCAACCACCCTATCCAGCGGGGTCCGCTGTTATCATTTCTTGGCCCTTTATGTCCTTATTGTAATTCCTCACTATTTGGTGGTTCTTCTCTTTTCTCCTCCACTAGAATCCAGGACAGAGATAGTGTTGGTCTTGTTTATAGAAGTACCCCTAGTGTTTAGCGTAGTGGATATGCTAGATACTAATAAATATTTATTAAATGGCAAGGAGGCGTAGGCGTGTCTTGATAACAGTTTGTTAGTAGTTTGCCACACGTAGTTAGGATTTAGCCTGGCACATAGTAGGTATTTTTAGCCTGGCACATAGTAGGTATCCAAGAAATGTTTGTTGAAAGAAGGAATATTTTTATACATTATCTGATAATTATCACTCAGTACTGTTTCCTATTTCTTCAGAAATGTATGGAATGAATTAACATTCTTCCACTTTAAGCACTATAGTTTTGGAATTACTACTTATTATATACCAAAATTGTTTTATCATGTTTGTTACAGTATCTAAGTGTTTTATCAATAAAACTTTTATATTTTTTGATGCTTGTTGACCAAATGTAGACTTCAAGTACTACCCCCGTAATTGAAAGGCCACTAATCTAATTACCACTTCCCACAGCCTTTTACTCCTTATTTACTAGTTGAGATAATAAAACAAAAACATAGTTTTTTTGTTTTTTTTTAATATTCTACCACTCATTTTTACCCTAACTCCAGGGTATTCACTAGGCTCAGAAGCTGCCAAAAAAAGAAATAAAGACACTATTAAGTGAAAGAGAGATATATGTGAAAAGTATATAAAATGCAAATTTGTGTTTTCACAAAGTCTTTATTCACTTATTCAACCAAATGAACACCTACTGGGTGCCAGGCATTGTTTTAGGTACCGTGGATGCAGCAGGGAGCCTAGATTCTAGTGGGAGGTGACAGACTATTCAAATAAAATAATGAACACCAAAGGACAGTTTAAATTCCTGACAGTCACCACATTTAAGATATTCACCTATTGTGAAAGGTTGCAGTAAGAAGAAAAAAGGAAAAGAGGGAGAGGGAGAGGGAATACTATTGGCATTACAAAATAGATGTTTTTTTTAACTTACAAACGATCCATTGTGGGATTTTATTAATGGTTGCTCTTTCTTACTGAGTTTAAAATGTGATTTAATTGGGTAAAACATAAGGCTTCCCTGGTGGCGCAGTGGTTGACAGTCCGCCTACCGATGCAGGGGACACGGGTTCGTGCCCCGGTCCGGGAAGATCCCACATATCGCGGAGCGGCTGGGCCCGTGAGCCATGGCCGCTGAGCCTGCGCGTCAGGAGCCTGTGCTCCGCCAACGGGAGAAGCCACAGTGAGAGGCCCGCGTACTGCAAAAAAAACCCAAAAACCAAAACATAATATACAGAGTTTTTCAGAAATATTGCTGCCTCCCCTCCACCTAGTTAATGCTGGTCTACCTGCTAAATATTTCTCTCATTCCTTTCTATCACCACTGAGGCTGATTTAGTGCAGCCATAATCACATTTCTCCTGGATGATTAGAATCTTTTAACTGGAGCCCAGTTGTGTTTTTATTGAATTGTATCTTTACCTGAGAATTTGGATTCTCTGTGTAGGACGTGCATCTCACGTGTACCTAAACCTTGCAAAGATTTTAATCTTGCTAAGACCATTGGTGTCATTTTAAAAAAGAGAATAAATGGTTTGCTTTGACATGGAATTCATTCTAGGTTAGTTTGGTCTTTAGCCTCCATCAAAGGAAGTTTAATTATTAGAAGAACTAAAAGCATTACCTGAGGCCTCAAGTATCAGATGGCTCTGGGTCTCAATCCCTAAGGCTGGTGAGAAAGGAAGGCTCCATGTATCTTGAGTGATAGTCCTTGCTTCCTTTTCCGCTGTTTGCCAAGTGCTTGACATTAGCAATGCCCTAGAGTCTAGACCAAAGTCATTGGAATTTTGGATGCTAAGAAGGCAGAGGTCAGTTGGCTTTGTGACCATTTGTAGTGCCTGAATTGAGAAATTGCAATTGTCTCCTGGGACCTTTATATCGTTGCCCTTAAACCTCTTTATTTATTTATTATCTTTTTGAATGCATGTGGGCTGCTGTAATTTTTTATTCACTTATAATTTGCCCTTGGTCCCATTAGGCCTTTATGAAAAGGATAATTTCATTGATAAATTCTTCTTCTGTGATTTATTCTTTTTTTTTCCCCTTCCAAATTCAAAGTCTCTTTAGAAATTGTGATCCTTTGTAATACCTTTGATCTACTGTCAGGGCCTGTGGCTTGAATAGTTTTCTAACCACTGTGATGTGTTGTACCCAGTTCCTAGGTTTAACTAATTGGCATTAGAGAGGCAGTGTGTCTTTGTTGAGCCTGAGTTATTTATTATTATAGATAAGATTGCCCCTTAGAATGAAATCCCTGACTTGAGTTTTGTTAGTACTGTGCTGTAACCAGCTGAGCAAATGCCAATGAATTTGCAATGAACATTTTCTATACTGAGACTCTGATAGTCTACTTTGGGATCTGGGGAGTTCGTTATGTACAATTTAAAACGGTTTTAAAAATGCTTTTATCAGAATTAAGAAATGTCCTCTTTTCTCTCCAAATGTTCAAGAACCCAGTGTGCAGTTATGTAAGTTTAACGTAATCCTGTGCTTCTTCCAGATAACACTTTAAAAGGTGAAGGTGCTATATTGTAGACTAAGCTTCAGTAAGAACTTATATGACCCTGTGCCAGACAGTTTCCTACAGTTACTCACATCCAGGTCATAATTGCTATTTACCTTCCTCTGAAGAGTGTTACTAGGAAACATAAGCAAAGGACTCAGCTTCCTAAGAGAAAAATGTGTTAAAATGCAAATATTTGAAAACTCCTAAATGGTAAGAAGGGCAGAGAGAAAGTGAGTGAGTAGTTAGGGAGAAGTTTTGAATTAATTAACTCACATTTTATCTATCTATCTGTCTAGATATAGATACAGATTATATATATATATATATATTTATCTTTATATATATCTTTTTCTTTTCAGGCAGGTATAACTTAGAAGTTTGGATCTAAAACTAGGTTCATGTTATTTCTTTTGTTCTGCCCTCATTTATTGAGTGTGTACCATGTGCCAGGCCTTTGCTAATCAATTTATATCCATTATCTCATCTTCTTACAACTCTGTGTGATAATTATTATTTTTATTAATTTTACAGATGAGGAAACTAAGAATCAGACAGGTTGTGTAACTTGTGCAAAATCGCATAGCTAATATATGGTAGAGTTGGGACTCAAAACTCCAAAGCATATACTTGCAACCACTCTGCATTGTTAATAGAATTTCTCCTTCAAAGTTTCTAACCACTTTTTCGGAGGCTTCCAGGATGTCTTAAATATTTGCAAAGAGTCTTTTAACTGTCCCAGGGCATCCACCAATGTCCTCGTCTCTGTGGTCATGTTTGTGCTGAGAACCCCATGCCTTGTTGCTGCTGGCTCCACCCTAGAGGGATGCAGCTGCGCGTTGAAGCCCTCCTCACTAATGATGCAAAATCGTGCTCTGACTGCTCTTCAGGGATTGTTAAGGGTGTGGTTCTTGTAGTTTCTCACTCTGATACTGCTCCCTCTGGCGAGGACACAGCATGAATCCATTTATCCAAGTGTCTGACACCATACGAAGCTCAGAAAGGTTCCTTGCCCTTCATCAGGAAGCACTACATGTTGACAAGCCGCTGAATCTTCCCTCTTCACTTGGGCTGAGTTCTCCCTGAAGGCTGTGCAGATCCTTCTGCAGTAAGACTCCTGGCAGGCTTGCCCTACAGGATGTCCAGACAGGCTCAGGGTGTTCAAACCAGAGGCTTCTCACCGGCCGCCTTTCCCTGGCCCCTCCACCCCATTGGAAGAGGTTCTGTAGCCTTGCTGCCTTGCTGCCTACCTTGAGCAGAAGTTCCAGCCCTTGTCTCTTAACTAGTAGGGACTTTCAGTCTTGATCACTTTCAGCTGTTTGGAATTTAATTCCTCCCTCCCCCACCACCCCCAGTGACTGCAAGTATAGAAGAACCCCAGTAAGGCTTGCTGAACTTTATACACTAGAGAAATTAGAAAATATTTCAGTAATAAGCAGAGGTGATGCTGATTTGTATATGGATTTCAGAACAGAAAATGCTGAGGGGCAATTTCTCATTCTCATTTCAAATTATAGGTCCACAGTCTTTTACCAGCAATTCCAAAATCCCAAAAGCTCTGAAACTGAAAGTTTTTTCCTAAGTTTGATACAAACTTTTTTTTTTTTAATTTATTTATTTTTGGCTGCGTTGGGCATTTGTTGCTCCGTGCAGGCTTTTTTTAGTTGCGGCGAGTGGGCTTAGTTGCTCCGTGGCATGTGGGATCTTCCCGGACCAGGGCTACGAACCTGTATCCCCTGCATTGGCAGGCGGATTCTTAACCACCGTTGTCACCAGGGAAGTCCCAGTACAAACTCTTGGCTGCAAAATTTGACCTGAACTAATGAGAGACTATTTTCAATCGTGATCCACTTGGTAAGACCAATTATATGTTTCAATACAGAAATACTTACGTGTTTGTTTATGGGATGCTGCCCTATACCCGGCTGGGGCTGTTATATAATATATAGTATATGCATTGTATTAATTTTCTGAAATCTGAAAAATTCTACCTTCTGGAACACATCTAATACATAAAGCTAATGGCTTGCCACTTAATCGCCTTTAATCTCCTTTCTTAATTTATGCTACTTTGGACTTGGCCTCCTCTTTATTCAAGGGGTTCTAGATCTGTAAACTGGCGCAAGTCTGGGAATTGACGGAGGAGATGTGACTTTTTGTTTTTATGATTCAAGTTAGACTTTTGTTCATGTGACCTAGAACTTTTCTGCTTATATAGATCAAGTAAGAGTTTAGTTGGCTGCCCATCTATATCACTTCCAGGAGCACTGTGATTAACTAACCAGCATTGCATGTCCCTGTGAGTCAGACTATTCTGGTTGCTGCTTTCCCTCTGCTGTCCATTATGGTAACTCTACTTGCCTTGCCTTTGACAGCTGAGTGCTGCCACTTCCCCTGGCACTCCAGGATCCAATTCCTTCCATTGCATTTAGGAAGCATCACATCAGTGTTAACAATTCCCTCTGTAAGTTCTGGCTTACAGAGAAGAGTGGTCCCAGGGCTCTTCAGAGATGCTGGGGCTCCTGTCACAAATTTATTTCTCATAGTTATGCTGAAAGGCATGTCTTCTGGACCTTCCCAGGGTGGATGATTGTGTCTTAAATGACAAATCCACTCTAACTTTCCAATCTTCCTGAACCTTCATTAAATCCCTTCCCCTAGGGACTTCCCTGGTAGCGCAGTAGTTGGGAATTCACCTGCCAGTGCAGGGGACACGGGTTCGAGCCCTGGTCTGGGAAGATCCCTCATGCCATGGAGCAACTAAGCCCATGCGCCACAACTACTGAACCCACGTGCCACAACTACTGACACCACGTGTCACAACTACTGACGCCTGCATGCCTAGAGCCCGTGCTCCACAACAAGAGAAGCCACTGCGATGAGAAGCCCACGCAGTGCAATGAAGAGTAGCCCCCGCTCGCCACAACTAGAGAAAGCCTGCACGCAGCAACAAAGACCCAATGCAGCCAAAATAAATAAATAAAGTAATTAATTTAAAAAAAATCCTTTCCTCTACATTAAGCCAAGGCAGGTCTGGCATTCCAAGTTCATTTACCGTGGGCCACTGTGGGTCCATGTTTTAGCCAAGGAACCAAAACAAACTGTTAGAGCTCTTTCTAACGCCCTGAGTTGTGGTATTAAATGCAGAATATCTATTTAATGGGCTCTTATCGATCTATTTGGCCTGATTCAACTTTATGTTCCTTCCACCATTATCCCACATGCTTACTATCCATTCCACACATATTCCCTGATTTCTGTCTGTGTGAATCAGAAAAATCAAGTAGTTGTTTTGGAGTGTAGTGCATCTCCTCATGGGTCACACTTTGTACCTGTAGGGGCCTTCTATGACTTGAGTCTAGTGATAAGTCTAGAATCAAAGAGTGGGACGGGTGGTTGAGACAATCAGCAGTGTCTTTCAAGGCAGCTGCCTCAGGGGAGGCCATTAAGGTTTCCTTCAGCAAAGCAGGGTTAATCTCAGGCTGAGGTCTGCTTCTACTGGCAGAGAAGGCTCTGATATTTCGGGATTCAATGTCCCCAGCTTTATCAGGGTCTTCCCAACAGGGTCCCCACTCCTTCTCAGTCAGTGCCCTCACTTTAACAGTAGACACCTGTGAAGTTGGGGATTCAAATTGCTTTGTAATTCAGCCAGTCTCAGGATGAAATTCTGGATTTGATTTTTAGCAGTCTCAGCCCTGTGGCTGTAGGAGATAAGGGTCCCTTTCAGGGTAGACATAGAAGTTTTCTGGTCATTTATGAACACTTGAGCTGGGAATTTGAATCCTTGAGCTCATCCTTTCCCCACTTTGTCTAGTGACTTTAGGAGCAATTCACCAATATCATTATCCTCATTAGTTTGACAAAAATGTTCAAAGGTGTTATATACATGGTCATCCAGAACCTTGCCTTTTGTAAGTGTTTTTGGTTAGGAGTATTCACTGGTGATGCTTTGCATATCTCTGTGGCCACATTGTGCCACAGGGCTATCAGTGCTCTCTTTACTACTGGAAATAGTCATTAGTGCCTTTATCAGTGCTCTCTTTACTACTGGAATAGTCATTAGTGCCTTTAAGTCTCATCAGAGTGGAGAGCCAGTTCCAGAAACCCCAGAACCAATTCAGAAAACTCATCCTTAAGATTCTCTTCTTCCAGAACCATTCTTGGTACCAAAATCTGTATTAGTCAGAATTCTCCACAGGACCAGAACCAGCAGGATAAATGGATGGATGGATGGATGGATGGATAGCTAGCTAGCTAGCTAGCTGGATAGATAGATAGATAGATAGAGAGATAGATAGATAGATAGATAGATATTTTAAGGAAATGACTCACACAGCGGTGGAGACTTTGCAAGTCTAAAATCTGCAGGGTAGGCTGGCAGGCTGGAAATTTAAGGAAGTGGTATAGTTGGAGTCTAAAGGCAGAGTCTGCTGGTAGAATTCTTTCTCATAGAAGTCAGTCTTTGTTTTTTTAAGACCTTCAGCTGATTGGATGAGGCTCACCTAACACTAGGGAGGATAATCTGCTTTGCTCAGAGTCTGCCAAATTCAATGGTAGTCTCATCCAAAACCACACCTTCATAGAAACATCCACAATAGTCTTTCAACAAAGATTATTGGTCCAGCTGGTGGCCCAGCCAAGTTGACACATAAAATTAACCGCCACACCAGTAATGAATTATAAAAGATAAGCCATAAGTGGAGATCTCAAATTGTTGATTTCCCTTGATTGTAAACAGTTCTCTCCCTTGCTCTAGTTTAGCACTTCCTGTTCACACCTCAGGTCAGTGTGATCTTACTTATGCCTCCTCTCACCTAGTTGACACTTTGATAAAGGTCCCTGAGGTTGCCAAACCAACTGACCTATCAATATTTCAAGTCTTCTCTTTCTGGACTATTTTGCTTCCTCGACATTTCTGACCACCTTGATCTTTTTTCCTTTGTCTTTGTGACATTACTTGTGATTCTCTTCCCTCTTCCCTGTCTGCTCCAAGCATCCTCCCTCTGCCTGTGCCCCGACATTGATTTTAAGGTTCTGCTCTCAGCCATCTGCTAGTCTCATCACGTGCTCATCTTTGGTGACCTTGTCCAATGTTGTTCTTTTTACTGCAATTCACATCTGGCAGGTAAGGCATTCGATAAAGATTTGTTAAATAAATGGTGACTCCCAAATATATCTCCTGTGGTCTGAACTGCAGACTTACCCACTGCCCATATCCATTTGAAGGTCTAGAGGCACCTCAAACTTTGTACGTTCAAAACTCCACTCCATGTATCTCTCCTTTCCAAACTCTGCCTCTCCTTCACTCCAGTGGCCATTATTCTTGTCGTTTCCCACTGTCCCATTTGCCTCTCTCTCAGACAAGAACTTGGACATCATCTTAGAATCCTTCCTTTCCCTCACCCCACCTCCACGGGTTTAATCAGAGCCCTGACAATGTTTACCTTCTATTTCTGAATCCACCCCTTGTTTTCCATTGCACTTGGACAAGTGCCAATCTTTCTAAGTCCAGATGACTGCGAGAGCATCCTATCTGGTCTCCCTCATGCTAGTCAAGTTCCACTCAGGTCCACCCTCCCAGTTGTTGCCAGAGGGATCTCTCATGGGCAGCCTTAATTGTACTACCCTCTGCCAAGGCCCTCCATCCCTTCCCATAGTCTCCAGGGTAAGCTCAGGTCCTTAGCTTGCTTCATGTGTTCTGCCCTGTCACCTGCCATTCCCTTCCTTGCGCTTTATTGATTGTTTGCAACATTTCTGCATGGTTCGCTATTTTGTCTCCTTGATTTTCTGTATGGTATGTTCACTCTCCCTCCTGATTACCCTTCTCCCTATTTATTTACTTGGCTACCCCTATTTAGCCTTCCTATCTCAAGTGCAAGCTCATCTGGCAGATATTCTGAGGCAAGGCCAAGTGCCCTGCCTCTAAGCTTCTGCTCTGTCACGTCATCTGAGATTATCTTTTTATATGATTGTTTCTCTAAATGCAGAACTGTGCCTTATTCATCTTTAGGTCTCCAGTACTTAGCACACTACCTGGAACGTGGTAAGTGTTTAGTAGATATTAGGTGAACTGTTGAATTGAACCCCATGTAGGAACTATAAACATTAGAGCAGAGATTGAGTGAAAATAAGGAGGTTGGTCCTTCTGGAACTTGGAATCTCAAGATCCAGGGAGCAGTCAGATGTCAGTTTTGTAGTTCAGACATTGGATTTGACAGTGATATGGCTCAGGGGGGAAACTGTCTAACCAAGCTCTCAAGGGCATTGTATCTAGTAAGAACATCATGTCAGCTTATTGATTTTCAGTGAGCATTATAAATGCTGGGGTGCTAGAATGTTTAAGTGGATTGAGTTGTTAATGTATTTTTCTCCCTGTCCAAAGACAGACTGTCCTCACAAGATTGCCCAGGGATTATGGGATCAACTCAATGGATGTCTGTTGAATGACCATGATGGCTATGATCGTCAAGCCATGATAGCCTGAAACACCCCTCTCTCCATGGTAGGCATGTAACTGGCAGATACGTGGGATTGGTTAAATCGTCCTCTTCACTGGAGAATGCTGTCACATACCGACAATGACACTTTAGACATGAGGAGACAGCCTAGAAACCTTCATTGGAAACCTTGATAGTTTCCTGCGTCTTGAGAGTTTTCCTAGACAGAGAGCCTATTGTATAGAGTGGATTCTCTCTACAGATGACTAACATCATCTATTGAGTGTTGATACTTTCAAAATTCGTAGACCTTCCTTTTTTTTTTCTTTAAGTAATCAGTTCTATACCAGATTTCAAGGTATATAATATACTAATGTTGAATGGGAAGAACGTTAGACTTATGAGTCAGAGTACACAAAAGTGAACACAAACACAGTGAACACTCATGTCAATTACCAGTGCAATGGCACAAGACAAAATGAGCATACAACCGCTAATCCCATTATTTGCTGGTCTCCATTGCTGTAGTTTGTATTCTCCCTACTGTTAATAGCTGAAAATACATTATCTCTTCACTGCATGTTTATTCTTTCTCGATTCTTCCACTAGAGTATAAATCTCCACTAAGGCCCAGAAAGTGCCTGGGACATAGTGGGAACCCAGTAAGTGTTTGTTGAATATATTTGTTGGGGGTGGGCAGAGTGTTGCTATAGTACTTTATTAAAGTTTGTTAGTTGAAAGTTTTGAAATAAAAGAGCTTTTTGAACTTTTAAATAAAACTCTCTAAAACTCTTAAGGTATAATTTACCTTATACAACTGTGGAAACTGAGCTCTGGAATTCTCAGTAGGTGCTGCCTTCCCATAAGCCTTGCCATGACACCCTAAGAAGCCCCAGGGAGCCCACTAAGCAGCTGTATACCCGGGGAATGCAGCCAGAGAACTTGTTTGTCCCTTACTCTCAGAGAGTATCTGGATTTACCCTTTCATTCTTCGTATCCCCGTTGACCACAGGCACCTGTGGGAGGTCCCTGGGTGCATGCTGTCTCTTGAGGAGTTGTTTCTTACTACCGAGAACATCTCCTACCGTGGCCATCTCTCTTACCCTTTTGTCTTCTCTGAGCCTCGTCATCACCAGAAAATGCACCAACTCCAAAATCTCATCCTACTCTTCAGTGTGACCTCCTTCTTACAGTCTCACTGCAGCACTTTCTGGAACTGATTAGGATGTATGATTCCTTCCAACTCTCTTATTTACATTAGTCACTTCCCTTCTGCTCCTCTCTCTGTCTCCAGCGTGGAGGCCATGGTCCATTGTTGTAATCACTCCCTTTCAAATACTCCTACTTCCCTTGCCCTTCTGTCCCTCCATTGTAATCAGCTGGCCAACCCCCAACCCTGTCATCTCTTTTCATCTCCTCAAGGATCTGTTGCTTTAGTCATTGCCTCTCTTTGGATCTTTCTTAGTACAATAAAAACAAGTTCTAGAATTTCTAATCTTTAAAAGGCCTTTCTTGGTCCCACAGTCTCCTTAGCTACATTTCTGAAAAGTTGTCTGTACTCCTGTCTTTGTGCACATCTCTGCCCTTCCCACCCGTTCTCGCAGGCTGCCCCCTCCACACTGCTGAAACTTCTCACGTCAGGGTCACCAGTGCACCCCAAGTTGCCAAACACTCTAGATCCTTTTCTGTAGTCATCGTCTGAGACCCCCTGCCATTCCTCTTTTCTTTCCTGACACCCCATTCTCTAGTTTTCTTCCCCTCTCACAATCTGCTCCCTTTCATCCACCTTTGGCAGGGTCTTCCTTCTCTCCACACCTGCCCTTACAGGGTCTGGTGTTCCTCCAGACTTAGGCCTGACCCTCATCTTTCACTACAAAATTTTCTGAGGTGATGGCATTTTCTTCTGTGGTTTTCAGTGCTGTACCACCTGCATGCTGGTAACTTCAGAAATTTATGCACAGCCCAGACCTCTGAGTTTCAGACCTGCGTATCCAGTTCCCTACTTGACTCCATTTGGAGGTCTCATAGGCATCGCAAACATAACATTTCCAAAAGTGCAGGTTGGTTTCTATTCCCTCTCCCCAGTTAAATCTCTAGCTCTGTAAGCACTTTATTTATTCAGTTGCTCAGGCCAGAAACTCAGGAGTTATTCTTGGTGTATTCTTTTTCTTCATTCCCGTATTAAGCTATCAGCAAGAAATCCTGTTGGTTGTCCATTTCTCTTTCCATCTTCTCTCCTCCGGTCCAGGTCACCACTGTTCTATCCCAGAACTATTGCGGTAACTTCTTAATGAATTTCCCTCCTGCTGCCCACATTCCCCTCCATTAGAACTATTTTAAAGTGCATGTCATTTTCCTGAAACGTTTTAAAACCTGTTGGTCTGATCAAATTATTCTTGTTTCCATAATGTCAAAAGCCTGGAATATAAGCATAAGAGTATATTGCTTAATTGTAGTATTATGGGCAGATATATTAATCGTAACTTTCAAATGAAAAAGATACTATCCAACTTTCACAATAAATATACATGGATTGCCTTAAGGAATTTTGGTAAGGAGTCTGTTGTCAGTCTACCATAGTCATAATAGTTTCATTTTGTAACTAGAGCACAAACTCTAGATATGTCATTTTCTAGGTGGTGGTGATAGTGGTAAGTTTAAACCAACGTGTACTATGTTTGATGTGGTAGAGAGTTGTAAATGTGATACAGGGATGTCTTTTTTAACTCATTCAGTTGATAGGTTTGTTGATAGGGTTTATCACTCAAAATCAGACACTTTGTGAGAACGTTCTGCAGATCTTTTTATGGCTGTTGGAGCCAGCTTCATAGGCAGGCAATCAGCACAGTCGCGCAGGACCTCGCACTCAAAGGACCTTATAACCAGCTTGGGCTTTACTGCTCTGAGGCCACCGTCTTGAAAGTCTTAATAATTTTATCTTTGAATGTGTACTTTGTAAGTGAAGTCTGATGAGGCAGTGGGGTGTGCGTGGGACTCAGAGCCTGAGCTCACATGGAAGCTTGCCTCCTGCAGCCTCCTTGCCTCCCAGGGATGGGTTTTTGGCCCACTGCTCTCCAGCCCCAGGTGCCTTGGGGTGGTATCCTTGGGGGGAGCAGCATGGTGACCATTCCCTTACCCCTGGGCTGGCAACACCCTGGTGAGTTTGGTGGGCAACTCAGTAGTGTCCTCTTACCCTCCTGATCCAAGTACCAAGGCCTTCCCCACCCCTATCATGGGCCCTGCAAATTGTGTAGCTCCTGGCTGTGTAGGGTGACTGTTAGCAAGCACTGTGGGAAGTTTCTGGACTAAAATCATATTGCTTATGCTTTGTGGTCTGGAGTTGGCAGTGTGACCAATCATTTGCACTTTATACTGGAGCAATCCCAAAGTCATTCTCTAAGAGAAGTGCTGCTTTGCTTGCCAGGGGCATTCCCATGGCTCACCTCCCACCCATGGGCGAGATGGCCACAGATCTAGGCGAGAGGTTTGATTTGGCACCTCAGTTTTTACAGTCAACCTGCTTTGTTCTTTGATCTGTCAAGAATGTGGATCTACCTTTGGTAATCAACACAGGCCCACACTGGCAAAGAATATAACAGGAAATGTTTCGCCAAACAACTTTTATCAGGAGCCCAGTTAAGGGAAGTGATATTTGTAGAGGATTGTTCAAGTGATATGCAGTCCATTTATTTCTGTAGCTGTTCCATGTCCTGTCCTTGGTTTAGCTTTGTCCTTGGACAGTCATGCTCTGGATCCTTACACAGTTGCTTTCTTTGAATCCTGTTGCGGTGTAATGTCATCAGCATTTTTTTAAGGGGTGTCAGGAGAGCCTGCTTTATAAAACTCACTGTTGCACTGCTCCAAGTTGTTCTTGAAGACGTGCCCCCTGCATTACTCAGGGTGCCCTACAGAAGGTATATGAGAAATCTTTCCTGGAGATGGTGGCCAGGAAAAACTTTGTTTTAGCCAGTATATAGACCATATCTCCTGCATATATGTGTTCTGTTACCCTACCCTCAACGTTGATCTTTTAATGGATATTATCCTGATTCCATGTTTTATTTAATATTTAATATTTAATATTTATTTATGTTCATACGTATTTTTAGGAAGCCACATCAACTCCTTCGTATAACTAGGCAGAGTATAAATAAATGAAAGTAACGATGCCTTTGGCTTCCAGTAGTCAAGTCATAGTGTTTTATTTTCCATTGCTCTGATTCCGGTTAACTTGGCCTCTGTCTCTGGGCTCTGCATGAACAACTGTTGACCATTATTTACTTAGAGATTTCTTTAGAACACCTTCCATTTCAAAAAAAAGTAGATCTCATGGAGGCAGAATGGGCAGCCTTTCTGTCCTCTGCTTTCAGCACTGTTTACACCATTCTCAAAGCTAGCCAATCCACTAGCATTGCTGTGTACCACTGGGGATCCTGACACTGTGAAAGTGCTTGGACTGTGGGAATGACCTCTGCCCTCAAGGTGCTTAGAGTCCATTTGGAGAGATAACTAATATGCATGAAGTAAATGGGACTGACATTTTTAGACTCCTTACTAATGCAATAGTTTTTCAGAGAAAAGAGGCTATTGTCTATTTTGATAGATACTTTTTATAGTCCAGAAGCATCACATTGCACAAATGCACCTAAATGCACCTAAATTTTTTGCAGCTGCTTATTTATTTATCAAATAGACATATGGAGCTTATCATAGGCCAGGTACTCTAATAAGCCCTTTATAAATATTAACTCATTTCATTTCCATAATAACCCTATGAGGTAGATACTGTTATTAGAGTACATTTATAGTAGTAGCAGCTGAAGCACCAACAAGTTTTTGCCCAAGGTTGTTATTTCATTATTCCTTGTTATTTCAGATAGCTCTCTGGCTGCTATCGTTGCAGACCACAGAGCCACACTGGTGGTTTCCCAGGAAACATTGTAGATATCTTGTAAAACACTTACCTTACTAGGGGGAGAATTTTTGAAGTGTAAGATAAATAAGATCCATTAGACAGTATATCTGAATGAAACCAAGAGGTTTTCTTTGTTTGTTTTTTGTGTTTTGGCCACACGGCTTGCGGGATGTTAGTTCCCCAACCAGGGATCGAACCCGGTCCCACGGCACCAAAAGTGCCAAGTCCTAACCACTGGACCGCCAGGGAATTCCCCCCCAAGAGTTCTGTAAGAACTTACACATCTACAGATGGGTTTTCCCACTTCCTCCCTCTGAAATAAGTTTACATATAGGCCTTAATAAAAGTCCTTATTATGGCTACTTTACAATAGTGGGTGAACATTTGTATCCATTTATATCATTAAATTTATTTATTTTACATGGGGAGAGAAATCATAACAGAATAATATATGCTGCCATCAATTCAAGAATAAATATTGCTGTGATCACTCCACAGAGGTGAGATGGACACCACAGCCCCACACCCCATATTTGGTTCAGATATAAGAATTGATTATGCCACATATGTACCAAGAAGGTATGAAGAGATTTGTTAGTCATGTAATAAGGCTTTCTGGGAAGGGCAGGGCAGGCTTCTCAAGCTGGTCCAAAAGTGGCTTGAAAGAACAGGGAAATAAGTCTGGCTTTGCTTTTATTTTGATTAGATGATGGGGCCTGAGGTCAGAGCTCCCATCTGTGCTTCGGGCCAGGGCTTGGTTTTAGCTTCACATCTGCCCCAAAGGAGGGATCACCTGGGTTTTCTTATCAGCTTCCCCTCGGGAAAGGGGATTGGAACAGCTTGAAAGCTGTCAGCGGACATCAGATTCTCTATTACAAATATATTTTTAAGTGCTTATCGTTGTTTATATTGTGGGGCAAAAATGTTGTCTCTGTACTAAGTAAACACCGTTAATCTAATGTTGCAAATGGAAGATTCAGCACATTCTGTTAAGAATGTTTTTGGAACCCCGGATACAAGGGCATATCCTGTGTATCTTTCAAAAACACTGAAAAATTTAACATCTCCAATATGTGTGGGTTAACAATGATGCTGAAGGGCTTCCCTGGTGGCGCAGTGGTTAAGAATCCGCCTGCCAATGCAGGGGACACGGGTTCGAGCCCTGGTCCGGGAATATGCCACGTGCCATGGAGCTACTGAGCCTGTGCTCTGGAGCCCGTGAACCACAACTACTGAGCCCGTGCGTTACAACTACTGAAGCCCACGCACCTAGAGCCCCGTGCTCCGCAACAAGAGAAGCCACCACAATGAGAAGCCCCCACCACAACGAAGAGTAGCCCCCGCTTGCTGCAACTAGAGAAAGCCTGCACACAGCAACGAAGACCCAACGCAGCCAAAAATGAATAAATAAAATAAATAAAAAAAAAACAGTGATGCTGAAATATTGGGTATTGCCTGAGTCACTGTGGGCAAAGAAGCTTTTTTTTTTTTTAAGTATTTTATTTTATTATTTTTTTAAATTTTATTTATTTATTTTTGGCTGTGTTGGGTCTTTGTTTCTGTGTGAGGGCTTTCTCTAGTTGTGTTGAGGGGGGGCCAATCTTCATCGCGGTGCGCGGGTCTCTCACTATCGTGGCCTCTCTTGTTGCGGAGCACAGGCTCCAGACGCGTAGGCTCAGTAGTTGTGGCTCACGGGCCTAGTTGCTCCGCGGCATGTGGGATCTTCCCAGACCAGGGTTCGAACCTGTGTCCCCTGCATTAGCAGGCAGATTCTCAACCACTGGGCCACCAGGGAAGCCCAGAACCTTTTTTTTTTTAATCTTTATTTTTATGGCATTAATGATTTCTAAGTTTTATCACATTCTTTTTGTATTTCATTAGACAGATCCTTAATAAATAGGAACTCTTTTTTAACTGATTTTTTTTAAAAATTTACCTGTATACAATATTTAAAGGTTACTTTCCATTTACAGTTATTACAAAATATTGGCTGTATTCCCTGTGTCATCCTTGAGTTTATCTTACACCCAATAGTTTGTACCTCCCACTCCGCCACCCCTGTGTGCCCCTCCCCGCCTCCTCACTGGTAACCACTATATCTGTGAGTCTGCTTATTTTTTGTTATGTTCACTAGTTTGTTATTGTTATATTTTTTAGATTCCACATACAAGTGATATCATACAGTATTGATTTTTTTTCTGTCTGACTTATTTCACTTAGCATAGTGCTCTCCAGGTCCACCCATGTTGGTGCAAATGGCCAAATTTCGTTCTTTTTTATGGCTACGTAGTATTCCGGTGTCTGTGTGTGTGCGCGCACGAGTATGTATCTCACATCTCTATTATCCATTCGTCTGTTGATGGACACTTAGGTTGTTTCCATGTCTTGGCAATTGTAAATAATGTTTCTATGAACATTGGGGTGCATGCATGTTTTTGAATTAGTGTTTTGGGGTTTTTTCGGATATATATCCAGGAGTGGAATTGCTGGGTCATATGGAAGGGAGGTTGAGAAACCTCCATACTGTTCTCCACAGTGGCTGCACCAACTTACATTCCCACCAACAGTGTAGGAGGGTTCCCTTTTCTCCACATCCTTGCCAACATTTGTTATTTGTAGACGTTTTGATAATAGCAATTCTGACAGGTGTGACATGATATCTCATTGTGGTTTTGATTTGCATTTCTCTAATAATTAGCGATGTTGAGCATCTTTTCATGTGCCTGTTGGCCATCTGCGTTTCTTCTTTGGCAAAATGTCAGGAACTCTTATTTTTAAATTTAAATAAGGTGGACTCTTATTTTACACTGCATATCTTGGGTTTTAGGTTCTGAGCTAATTATTGGGAAGAAACAAATGTGAGTAAAATCCAAAATCTTAGATGCCAAAGGTCTGGGAGAGACTGGGAAGCAATTTACCTATAACAATCAAGAGATGTGTTATAGGTAAACAGACAGATGGAAGACAACACCTTTACCGTTGAGCTTTGTGGTTTACTACATTTTTAAAATTTGAAGACAGTTTTATACATTTTAATATCTCTGACATTGGGATGTACTTTACATTCACTGGTGAGTCAGAGCCAGCATTTTTATTTCCCGGTGACACATAAAATAATGTTTCTCGTCATCAGTGGTGTCTTCAAGTTTATGAAAAATCCTAATTTTTTAAATTACTTTATAAGTCTTTTTAATATAAATTCATTGAAACTTCAGAAAAAATATCCACGATTAGACCCCAAGTTAGGGGAGCCTTTACAGAGGTGATTATCTTGGAGTTGCCTTGAAGGAAGCACAGGCATTGACCCAGTTTGAGTGAGTGAGTTAGTGGAGGTGGCATTCCAGACCAAAAGAGTAGCATGTATAAAGCATATTGTTGTTAAAGAGTGTAGTGTGTTGGGGAAAGGGCTAGAAGTTTGATGTGGCAGAAATGTAGGATCTGGGGTGAGATTGGGAGAGTGATAAACTGGCCACAATGGTAACCTGCAGCCAGGCTTTGAAGGGCTTTGTGTGCCCTGCTACAGAGTGGAGCTGTATTGACACAGCCGTGCAGCTCTCGGCATCATCAAGGGGGTGTGTGGCATTGACAATAATAGTAGAAGAGCGTGGATAAAGCAATATATCAGATAAGATCGACAGTACAGAACTCTCCAAAGTACAGAACTACACTGTGATTCCAGCTGGACAGTGTGGAATTAAGTGGGAGAACTTCTTTATCAAGCGGGGCTATTTCCTTCTGCCCCTGTTGTGAGTGGAGTTGGGGTTCATTGTCCTGTTTTGGAAACCTGTTTCTGCACTAGTAGCTCTATGGCAACGCTGGTGAAAAATAGAGAATGGCTTTCAGGGGGCAGTTTTAATCCACTCGGTTGGAAATTTAGGAGTGGAGCATGTAGGAAATAGTGTGTCGAAACAGTTTTTGACTTTTTCCTAAGGGTCATTTATTCTTAAATTTATTCCTAAATTAAGGGTCATTTATTAGTCTTAATTTCCTCTAAAGTATAGGTCTGGTAGAGGGAGGTTTTATAATAAATTTTTTTTAAATAGGTTTTTTGCTCCTTTTTTTTTTTCTTTTAAAACATGTTTGGGAATTGGATCCAATATAGAAGAAATCTGTTCAGTTTGGGTTTCCAAATAAAAGAGGTACAGAAAATTACTTCATCAAAGAGCTACTGAGACATAAAGAGTTAGAAGACCAAAAGGGAAAAGTTAACGGAAGCAGAATTAAACAGTATAGAAAAGGAAACTGTACTGATTTTTCTGTTACTTCAGGCTAATTTCAGTAACTCATTACCGTCTACAGCCCCCAAGTGTATTGTTTTGCATAGAGCTTTGCATTGTCAAACCAGTGGAAGGACCTAGTCTGTGAAAAACATTTTCTAATTTCATTTGATTTCTAACTAAAAATTTTGAATAGTACTATGTTGGCATAGTTCAAAAGTTTAAAAAGAGTACATAATGAAAAATCTTCCTCTGTCTCCAGTCCGCTGGCGGAGGAAGCTAATGTTAGTTTTCTAACATTGTATCTTTCCAGAGATACGTTATGGAGATGTGAGCAAATCTGTAAGTGGTAGTATCCCATACATTATTGCTCAACAGCTTGCTTTTTTTTTTTTTTAAACAGAAGCTTTACTGAGAGACAGTTTGCATACTATGAAATTCACCCTTTTAAAGCATAGAATTCAATGTTTTTTAGTAATTCACAGAATAGTACAGCCACCACTACTACCCAGTTTTAGAATGCTCATTACGCCATAATGAAACCCTGTATTCATGAGTGGGGTCAGTCCCCATTTCCCTCTGCCCACAGCCCCCAGAGTCTGCTTCCTGTCGCTATGGGTTTGCCTGTTCTGGAAATTTTGTGTAAGTGGAATCACATAGTATGAGGCCTTTTGTATCCAACTTTCACTTACCATGTTTTCAAGGTTCATCTGTGACATAGCATGTATCGATATGTTATTTCTTTCTATGTCTAAAATATATTCCATTGTATGGATGTGCCACACTTCGTTTATCCACTCATCAGTTGATGGGCATGTTTTCAGTTCTCTTGGATATATACTTAGGAGTAGAACTGCTAACTCATATGGTAACCCTACGTTTAACCATCGGAGGAACTGCCAGTCTGTTTTCCCAAGGGCTGTGCTACTTTACGTTCCCGCGTGCGATGTAGAGTTCTAACTTCTCCACATCCCAGCTGATACTTGTTAGAGTGTTTTTGAATAGCCAGCCTAGTGGGTGTGAAGTGGTATCTCACTGTGGTTTCATTCGCCTTTCCCTAATGATTAGTAACGTGTGAGCCACCTTTTCATTTGCTTATTGGTCATTTGTATATCTTCTTTTGAAGAAATATCTATTCAAGTCCTTTGCTCATCTTTTAATTAGTTTGTCTTTTTATTGTTGAATTATAAGGATTACTTGTATATTTTGGATACAAGTCCCTTAATAGATAGATGATTTGCGAATATTTTCTCCCATTCTGTGGGTTGACTTTCTTGATGGTATCCTTTGAGGCACAGAGGTTTTTAAATTTTGATCAAGTCCAGTTTACCTGTTGTTTCTTTTGTTGCTCATGCTTTTGATATCATACCTAAAAACTATGTTGTCTTCAAAGAATTTTATAGTTTTAGCTCTTACATAATGTCAGTGTACATTTTGAGTTAATTTTTGTATATGGTGTGTCTACCTTTTGCTTTTTTCATTTAATGATACGTCTTGGAGATCATTTCATATCAGCACTAAAGAACTTCCTCATTCTTTCTTATAATACCAGGGTTTTCCACTGTACAGATATATCAAATTTATTTAAGCAGTCTCTCCCCGTTGATGGAAATTTACATAAACATTTGGGTTTGGAAATTATTTCAAAATGTACTGTGGCTTGAAACGTTCTTTTATACCAGCCTCCTCAAAATGGCAGTTTCGACCATTTGACAGACTTTTTGTTCTAAGCAATTCTTTTTTTTTGATGTTGGGGGTAGGAGTTTATTAATTAATTTATTTATTTTTGCTGTGTTGGGTCTTCGTTTCTGTGCGAGGGCTTTCTCTAGCTGTGGAAAGCGGGGGCCACTCTTCACCGCGGTGCGCGGGCCTCTCACTATTGCGGCCTCTCTTGTTGCGGAGCACAGGCTCCGGACGCGCAGGCTCAGCGGCCATGGCTCACGGGCCCAGCCGCTCCGCGGCATGTGGGATCCTCCCAGACCAGGGCTCGAACCCGTGTCCCCTGCATTAGCAGGCAGATTCTCAACCACTGCACCACCAGGGAAGCCCTCTAAGCAATTCTTGCCATCCAGAAGCCTTTGAGTAAATGCCAGTCCTCTGGGGAGAATGACCCCAAGGAATTATTTCAAGAACTTTCTGTCCATTAGATGTTTACAGTAAGTCAGGAGGCAGAAGATTCTTTCAGTTATCTGAAAATATCTGTAAAAATACTTTTGGAGGAACAAGGTGCTCTAAAATTTTGTTGTACATTTTAAACTATAGTCAGTTACAGATGACTTAGTAGCATGTGTCCTCCTTTTACTGTTTTGTGGCATTGTTGTCTCTTGCGTATGTGAATGTAAGTGGGTAAAAATCTAAACTTTGGGCGATTCTGCCAGCCACTCAGTAAGCGATAGAGTACCCAGAGATTTTGAAACGTGGGTTTTTTTTAAAATAAAGAAGAAAGTTAGGGGAAAATCTTGAAATACACCAACATTTTGATAATCTGCAGAGGCTTATCTGGCCACTGGAAAGTAAGCAAAGAAAAGGCCAAGGGACAGCTAAGATTAATATGGCAAAGTCCATTCCTTCTAGTCCTTTGTCTTACTTGTAACACAGTTCTTTTTTTAATTAAAAAATTTTTTTTATTGAAGTATAGTTGATTTACAGCATTGTGCCAATCTCTGCTGTACAGCAAAGTGACTCAAGTTTTACACATACATACTTTTTTTATTTTTTTTAATATTTATTTATTTGGCTGCATCGGATCTTTCGTTGCGGCACGTGGGCTCTTTGTTGCGGCGGTGTGTGGGCTTCTCTTTGTGGTGCACGAGCTCAAGAGCACACAGGCTTAGTTGCCCTGCAGCCTGTGGGATCTTAGTTCCCCCACCAGGGATCAAACCTGCATCCCTTGCATTGGCAGACAGATTCTTAACCACTGGACCACCAGGGAAGTCCCTACATTCTTTTTTTTTTTTTTTTTTTTTTCCTTGCGTTATGTGGGCCTCTCACTGTTGTGGCCTCTCCCGCTTGCGGAGCACAGGCTCCGGACGCGCAGGCTCAGCGGCCATGGCTCACGGGCCCAGCCGCTCCGCGGCATGTGGGATCTTCCCGAAACGGGGCACGAACCCGCGTCCTCTGCATCGGCAGGCGGACTCTCAAGCACTGCGCCACCAGGGAAGCCCCATTCTTTTTTAATATTCTTTTCCATTATGGTTTATCCCAGGAGATTGGATATAGTTCCCTGTACTATACAGTAGGACCTTGTTGTTTATCCATTCCAAATATAATAGTTTGCATCTACCAACCCCCAATTCCCAGTCCATCCCTCTCCCTCCCCCCTCCCACCTCCCCTTTGGCAGCCACAAGTCTGATCTCAGCGTAACACAGTTTTTTATTAAGAGACTGTTTCCTCTTATTTATACACTGATCAAATGAGCATGGTGTCACAAAAAGAACTTTGGAATTGTTCAAATCCTTTTTCTGTTCTTGATGATAATGGATACCTTCAATAAGTTACTTACCCTTTCTGGATTAGTCTTTTCATCTGTAAAATAAACATGAACTAGATGAGTTTCCAAGCCCATAATAGATTAGAGCAATTAATTAGGAGATGGAATAGAGGATGCTGAAGGCAAACTGCCATGCTGACAAATGATTACCTGATTGGAATGGTAATTTTAAGAAAATTAAAAGCCTTTATCCTTAAATACTTTAATGTGTATTTCTTAAAGACTAAGGACAAGGGAAGTCCCTGGCGGTCCAGTGGTTAGGACTCAGCACTTTCACTGCTGTGGGCCAGGGTTCAACTCCTGGTCAGGGAATTAAGATCCCACAAGCTATGCCTTGCGGCCAAAAGAAAGAAAGAAAGACTAAGGACATCACCTTATATAACCACAGTGTAATTATCTGACTTGATTCGGGTGTTGCCAGTTGCCCCAATAATGTCCACGCTAGCAGAAGAAAATCCAGAATGGTGTGTTTCGTCCAGTTGTCGTGTCTCTTTAGTCACCTTTAGTCTGCAGCACTTCCTGAGTCCTTTTTCCCTTAATTTAAGTTAGCATTCTTGAAGAGTACAAACCAGTTACGTAGTAGAATGTCCCTCCATCAGGTTTGTCTGATGATTCAGGTTATGCACATCTGGCAGGAGTACTGCGGAAGTAATGTTCTGTTCTTCTCAGTACATCATATAAGGAGACGTTCGTTACCGATGGGTTCCATTATTAGTGACATTAACTTTGATCCTCAGTTAAGATGGTGTCTGCCATATTTCTCCACTGTAAAGGAGCTATCTTTTCCCTTTGTAATTAATAACTATCTTGTGGAGGAATGCTTCAAAACTACATAAATATTGTTTCTCTGCAAATCTTCACTCACTGTATTATTGTTTTATGAAGACAGAAGAAAAATAATACATTTTAGCAAGATTTTCATCAAAATGGTTGTGGTGGTAAAAAAAATAACTTCAAGGAACTTGTGGCAACCATATGACAAATATGATCATGTAGAACTCCTTGTTATTAATTATTTAAAAGAAATTAGATATATGCAGTACTTAGTTTTTAAAAATATCCCTCACATATCTAAAGTCAATTTGTAGGTTTATAGATGTAAAAATAATTTGGTTTCTTAGTAGTATTATTGCTTTTGAAAGATTTAGGGATGAGTCATTCCCGGAAGTTTTTCTCCTTTGTCCAGTGTTAGGGGCAGAATGAACCAAACAAAAATTGTTTGAGGAAAAACATCTTCTAAATGCCTCTCCTTTCCCTCCTTTTTCTGTGTTTCTTCACATCTCTGCCAGGAAGCCCACTTTTACCTTATTGCCCAGCTTAAAAACATTCACTGCCCATTTCCCCACAGGATCAAGTTCCAACTTCTCAGCCTGCCTTTTCAACTTTAAAGTTTTCTTCTACTCCAGCCTGCACCTCAACAGAAAAGGGGGCACACATTTCCATTGTCTCATATTTTACTTCTGTCCAAAGGTGAGCATTTACACTTTGAACTCTTTTGGGCATTGATAAGTTGGTGCTGATTAATCTGGACTCTTTTGCCAGAGTTTTCTAAGAGCCAGAGAGAGTTTGACTGAGTAGGATTAGGTTTCCATTTAAGGGCAACTTGGTTTCTTTTTTTTTTTTTTCCTTGCGTTATGCGGGCCTCTCACTGTTGTGGCCTCTCCCATTTGCGGAGCACAGGCTCCGGACGCGCAGGCTCAGCGGCCATGGCTCACGGGCCCAGCCGCTCCGCGGCATGTGGGATCCTCCCGGACCGGGGCACGAACCCGCGTCTCCTGCATCGGCAGGCGGACTCTCAAGCACTGCGCCACCAGGGAAGCCCTGGTTTCTTTCTTTTTTTTTTTTTTAAAGGTGCTTATACATTTCATTAACCAAAGCTTCACATTATAGGAATCCTAAAAATACAGCTGTTATCGGTCTGTTTACTCCTTAAATGCTCCTTGAGAACTTTCTGGTCACCAGGAATTGTCTTATGTGTTCGGCGCACACAGGCCAAATAAGATGAGGTTCCATCCCTCAGAGTCTCGAGTGATAGTGGAGTTCAAGACAATTGCAGGGCTAAACACCAAAAAGCTTTGGCTTCTCACTTGAAGGTGTAGCTTCAGTAGACTGCAGCCTACTGAAGAGGCTTACGAGAAACATTGAGTAGTGGGGTGCAAGAGGTGGTCAGATCAGGGAGGGTTTTCCTGAAGTCCTGTTTAGGTGGAGTCGAGACTCTATAGGATTTCAGAGGTGGCCTCATTCCAAACTGTGCCCAGAGGTATGCCAACTGCACGGCATGTTGAAGGAAGCAAGAGCAAGCTGATACCAGCTCACCAGCAGTAGCCCTCGCCGAATGTGAAGCAGGAAAGGGGGGATGTTACTTTGCAAAGCTTGGAAGCAATAAGGGAGCTTTTAAACTGGGTTTTAAATAAGAAATTAGAAATTTGCATTTAATTAACCTGTCCCAAGAATTAGCAGGTAGAACATCAGCTCTGACAGTACCTATGGACCCAAAAAGGTTGAAGTATTTCCTCCCTCATTTAATTCGCTCCCCCCTGTGTGGTTAAAATGTGGTTAGTCTGTTTGTCCAATTTCAGGTTGCTATGGCAGCAGATGCTGGTTTTACACACTTAAACAGTAAAGCTGAACTTCTCAAAAACCAAGCGGAGAAGTGCTTTTCAAGCTCTCTTCAGTAGACTTCTAGGGGATTTCAGGAACAGTGCTTTAGAATTTCCAAATGTTTGATGTACATTTTGTTTGTTTCAAAAGTATATATATATATATTTCTTTTAAAAAATAAATTTATTTATTTATTTTTTTAATTTATGGCTGTGTGGGGTTTTCGTTGGCTGTGCGCGGGCTTTCTCTAGTTGAGATGGGCGGGGGCTACTCTTCGTTGCAGTGCGCAGGCTTCTCACTGCGGTGGCTTCTCTTTTTGCGGACGGAGCACAGGCTCTAGGAGCGCGGGCTTCAGTAGTTGTGGTACACGGGCTCTAGAGTGCAGGCTTAGTAGTTGTGGTGCACGGGCTTAGTTGCTCCGCGGCATGTGGGATCTTCCCAGACCAGGGCTCCGAACCCGTGTCCCCTGCATTGGCAGATGGATTCTTAACCACTGAGCCACCAGGGAAGTCCTCTAAAGTATATTTTTAACCATTAAAATAATAATAAGGAACAATGTGCCAGACATGAAGTTATATTCATGATTTGGGGACTTTGGAGAACACCACCATGTTAACTCTGGCAGCCAATGCATTCTTCAGAATAAAGCACGTTTTTGTAATTTCTATGTATACATTTAAACTTGTAAGTGTGCATTTGATTAAGAGGGTAGTAGACCATCGCCCCAGTCTTTTGAAAAATTCAGGTCCACACATGTGCACTAACTTATGTTTTACAAGTCAACATACCTATATCTATATTCAATCAAATGCCAGGCAAGGCTTGGCTCATCTGCTTCAGGCATGGTCTTTTTTATTATAGTATCATAAGTAGAGTTCAGCATCTCATTGGTGTGCTGGATAGTGGTTACAAGTGTAGAATCACCTGAGAGCCTTTTAAAAATCCTGTTGCCTAGGCCACACCCCATACTAATTAAATCAGAATCCCTAGGAAGAGGGGCAGGACCTAAGCATCAGTATTTTTTTTAATAAATTTATTTATTTATTGGTTTTTATTTTTGGCTGTGTTGGGTCTTTGTTGCTGCGTGCTGGCTTTCCCTAGTTGCAGCGAGTGGGGGCTACTCTTCGTTGCAGTGGCTTCTCTTGTTGCGGAGCACGCTCTAGGCATGTGGGCTTCAGTAGTTATGGCACGTGGGCTCAGTAGTTGTGGCACACAGGCTTAGTTGCTCCACGGCATATGGGGTCTTCCTGGATCAGGGCTCGAACCCGCGTGCCCTGCATTGGCAGGCGGATTCTTAACCACTGCGCCACCAGGGAAGCCCAGTATTTTTTTTTTTTTTTTTTTTTTTTTTTAGTTTTAGGGTTTTTTTGGCTGCCTTGGGCCTTTGTTGTGGTGCGCAGGCTTCTCATTGCGGTGGTTTCTCTTGTTGCAGAGCATGGGCTCTAGGCACACAGGCTTCAGTAGTTGTGGTGCACGGCTCAGTAGTTGCGGCCCACGGGCTCTAGAGCACAGGCTCGGTAGTTGTGGCGCATAGGCTTAGCTGCTCCACGGCATGTGGGATCTTCCTGGACCAGGGCTCGAACCTGTGTCCCCTGCATTGGCAGGTGGATTCTTAACCACTGCGCCACCAGGGAAGTCCAGTATTTTTTTAAAATAGACTTCATTTTTCACAGAAAGATTGAGAGGTCATATAGCCATACACCCATATTCCTTCTGCGCCCCACACATGCATAGCCTCCCTCATTACCAACATCCTCTACCAGAGTGGTACATTTATTACAATGGGTAAATCTACATTGACACCTCATAATCACTCGAAGTCCATCGTTTACATTCTTGGTGTTGTACACTCTTGGTATTGTACATTTTGTGGGTTTGGACAAATGTATAATGACATATACCCATCAGTACACAGTATCATACAGAGTAGTTTCAGTAGCCATCACTAATTTTCAAAGCTCTCTAGGTGATTCCAAAATATAACCAAGGTTGAGAACCATTGTGCTGTATTCTGCTTCTGGGACTTTATTATTGTAAGTTTTGAGTACTTCTTGTCTGACTTGTATATGAAAACTACCTCTGTCTCCATTATATATTGGGTTCCCCATAAGATTTTGTTTGAATAAAGGACTCTGTTAAAGGTTGGTAATCAGCATAGTGAAAAGAGCTAGGCTTTGGAGTCTGAGGGTCCTAGATTCAACTTCTGGCTCCACAGCTGCTGAATAAGTCACTTGGGCAAGTTCCTTAACCTCTCTGAGCTTCCGTCCAATAGGTAATACCCAACAGTGAAGCTGAAAAATAATAAATGTGCCATAGTTTAATAATGTTTAACCCATGGTAAGCACTTAATAAGTGATGGTTTGTCCATTACTTCTTTACCTTTTGTCCTATTTTGGAGACAAGAAGTACCCTTCTTGCCATCGAACATAGGCACATACTTTACCATCTTTTGTTGTGATGTTCCTGTAATATTTTGTATTAGCCTCTTCTGGTTTGGATTACATTTTTGTTCAAATGTCTTCTAACATACTGTAGGCCTTCTGATGAAATAAATTTGAGAGCTCGGAAATACAGATTTACAGTACAGTGGTCTTTTGCTTGAGTAGAAATTTTGATATGCCATTTCAGCACCTAGGAAGCATAAAGCACGTGAGAGTGTTATTCTGTTATCCATGGGTACGCCCCCAGAGCTTTCAACATGTTCTTTATGCTGAACATTTTAGTCCACTATAATCTGTCAGAAGTAAAATGATCTGATTTCTTCCCAAAAGTGTCTTCTTTTTATCTCCTTGCTAAGAACTGAGAAATGTTTGGATAGTTTTGGACAAACATTTGGACACAGATGATACAATTCAGGTTGACTACAACTGTGGCGTTTGTGTTCACTGCTTGATTGGAGACTTTGGTCTTTAGCGGAAACTGTGCCCTGTCTCTGCACCAGCCCGGGTGCATCCCAGGGGCCAGGCACTGCACTGTAGATGTTTGTTCATTTGTCTCCACGAGACTGTCCATCCATTAAGGGCAGAAGCCGAGTCCCAGCATGGTTTGAAAGGATAATGGTTGATTGAAAGAAGGAAAGCTGTAGCAGAAAAGAAAGATGAACAGTACATACATAGAGGAGGGTGAACAAGAAATACCAGGGCTTTAGGGAGTCAAGTGATCAGTTCAATGACTAGCCTGATTCATGACCTTTCGAATATCTCTCATTTGAGAAACAGAAAGATCTTTGCTGGTACAAAAAGGTTAAGGATAAAGATGTGGCCAGCTGGCCATCCATCCTGAGTAGAAGGAATCAGCTCTGAGAGGAATTTGGTAATCCTGTGTGTTAGTAAAAGTACATAACTTTTTATTTTTATTTTAATTGAACATTTCAAAAGATGAGTTGCCTTTGGGGTTTCCTCATCAAAATAGGAAGGTGACTCTTGGAGGAAACCTATCTAAACTTCCTCTAAGATGATGTCAGCATTCAAACTTGATCCTGAGTAATCTCTGAAATTCCTTTTGTGTTGGGCATTATGCTGAAGCCATTGGTTGTGAAGCAAGTATAATTTTTTATGGCTGAGCGTAAATGAGTTGTGGTTGGTCTCTTTTATTCTTCTGTCCTTCTTTCATTCATTCATTTTTTTTCCAACTTTCAGACAAACGTTTGTCGAGCACACTGACAGGGGCAGGCATTTGCGAGGTAAAGAGGTTGGTTTGGTGAACAAGGTGGACAGAGCCACTGGCCCTCCCCTGGTTCTGGGCAGCAGGTCCCTCCCGTAGAGTGTGAAGGGTGCCTTGACGGGAAAGGCAGGATGTAAAGGGGCACAGGGTGAGGGATGTGGGGCAGACACTGAGAGGAAGTCATTTTTAGACTGTGGCCTGAAGCATAACTTTAGACAAAGCGTACGGAAGAGCG
>NW_006785816.1:1587567-1654865 GCF_000442215.2 Lipotes vexillifer
GTGTCCCTGACAAATGAAAAGCTTAATTTATTAATATTTATGGCTCGTTGAATAGAGTATATTTTTTTAGCCTCCCCTTACTTTGTGCCACCCAACTGAAGCAGGTCCAGAATAGCCCTGATGCATGGCAGAAAGCAGCCCCCCTTCAACTGCAGAGTGGCCTGGTGCTGAGGCGGGCGTGAGGCCTCTGACTAGACACCAGCATTTTTTCCACCGACATGCATCATCCATTGGCTTCCTTTTATTCAGCCTGTTTATAGGAGTCACAGCTCTGCTCCCAGGAGGGAATCATGTGCTGGATGCTTTCACTGGAGCATTCGGGAATTAAAGAAGTAAATCTCTTAACACCTACTGATGTCTTCCTTTCTCTCTTTAAAAAAAATCAGTTTTTATTATGAAAAATAAAATATATACAAAAGAAAGAGAGTGGGCGAGTGTGTGCGCACACACGTCGATACACTTTGCAGGGTACACATTAAAAAACAAGCTCCCATGCCCTCACTACCTAGCCTAGGAAATTAAACACGACCAATAGTGTGTGCTGCACACATCCTGCTTCATAAGCCCTGTTCCAATCAGAACCACTAGTCTGAATTTTGTATTCAGTGTTCTCTTGTGTCCCTCTCTTTTACTATGTTTTAAAAGGTCATATTTACGCTTGCGCTAGGAGATATTATAATATCAGATTATCACTGTGTACCAACAGCAAACAAGAAATAGCCTGGAAAGCTGTTTGAATAAATTGCTTGATTGTACTCTTATAGAGGAGAATATATTGGTAACATCAAAGTACTTAAGAAAAAAAAAGTCAAAACAAAAGCCTTTCAATTTCAAGGAAAACCTTAACAGGGTTTGTTAAAAGGGTAAGGTTTTTACAAACCAGGATGTATTACACATAGACCCAGAAGTAACACGGCAAGGAATTGCTTTAACAATAACAATGAAAACACTGTTATTTTAAACTAGGCCATGAAAGTGTTTGTTCATTCTTAATAATGCCACTCCAGTACATTTTAAATGATTTTGTGGTATCAGAGTTTGAATTCACTGACGTGTACTAACATGAGACATGATTGACAATGGGAGAATTACTTCAGTAATTCAAAATATTGAAATAGATCATGTCAGGAAATAGCCCTTTGGGCAAACCATTCTTGAATTTGCTTTTTTGTGCTTGTGATGGATGTTTGTATTCTGTATTTGCACCCTACCCCACCTTTTTCCCCTAAACTGTTCAGGTTTCCATCCAGAATGGAAAAATATCAAGTTTGGGGTATCACATTTGACTACTGTAGAAATGACCCTTAGTGAGTTGATTGCACAAACTTTTTGATTACTTGTCAAATGATTTTGCAGGCTTTTTCATTTGAATTGATCTCCTACTTTGAGGGTCATTATCACTCCACTGCTAAATGATACTTTTGGGCAACAAAAGTGGTGCCTTTTAGAAATTTGTTTCCCAGAGCACATCAGAAGAAGAGTTGTTTTTCTTTATATGTTTTCTTGCCCTTTGAACTGTAGTGCAACTTAGCAAGATTCCTTCTCCAGGAAGAAAGTAAGCTCAGCTCCTGTTACCATTCTGAAGTTTATCTGTAAGTTAATATGTAACTCAGAATCCAAAGTTGGCCGGTGGTAAAAACATGGGTATATCATTTAATCTTTTTATTTCATTTCATTTCATTTCTATGTTTTTATTCCTGAGGCAATTGGTTTTTCCAAGATTCAACAGGAGGCTTCCCCCCACCCCATCAATGAGTTTTTGGGGTTTTTTTTTCGCGGTACGCGGGGCTCTCACTGTTGTGGCCTCTCCCGTTGTGGAGCACAGGCTCCGGACGCGCAGGCTCAGCGGCCATGGCTCACGGGCCCAGCTGCTCCGCGGCCTGTGGGATCTTCCCGGAGCGGGACACGAACCCGCGTCCCCTGCATCGGCAGGCGGACTGTCAACCACTGCGCCACCAGGGAAGCCCCATCAATGAGTTTTTAAACTAAAGTTTTCATACTTTTCACAGTGATTTTTGCCACTATACCATAATTGTAAATCTGAGGCTTAAAAAAAAAACCTATGTAATATCTTATTCAGACTGGGAGTCCAGTCTACAGTGACATGGGATGACATGGATTAGAACAATAGTTTCTCTACATCTCAGTGCTCTTTATATTTTCGTTCTTTAGCCATTTTAACTAGCCCCTTAAAACTCTCTTTTATGACTCTGAAGACAAGCCATCTGAATTTCACAATAATTTTACTATGTACTTCCATAATACCCCTAGTCACTTAAAAAAAAAAGAAAAGGCTGACAAAGCAAACCATTCCCAATTGTTTAAGAAACCAGTGAATTCATCCCTGGCTTGGGCTGCATGGAATGTAGTCTGAGGGGGAGAACTATGCTTTCCTTCTCTTTCCCCACATAGGAGAAACTTCGCTGGCGTTCATGCTCATCGCAGTTGATCAGAAACTGCTGTAAGCACTTAGGGCTTCTATGATGTGCATGGTAACCACATGCAGTTTTAAGTACAGGTCTCTGCTGAAACTACTCCCTGAGATCAGCTGTGCAGAGCACCTGACTCCCAGCAGTTCTCTTGGTTGAATGCCCTTCTCTCAGCTCTCATGTCTTCATGACTTCCTGTCTCCTTGTTCAGAGCACTCTCTGTCCTGGGGGCTCTCATCACAGGCAGAGGAGCAACAAGGTGACAGGGTGGCTGCTCAGCATGTTTAGGGAGGAAGCGTAGGAGATGAAGTCTGAGAGGTGGCCGGGGGCTAGCTTACATCAGGCTCTGTGGGTCACTGTGAGGACCTAGACCTGATCCTGGCTGATGTGGGGAACTTGGAGGGTTTTGAGCAGAGGAGTGATAAGATCTGACTTGCATTTTACCAAGATCTCTTTGGCCTCTCTGTGGATTGGCTGCACTTAAGTGGATGAGGTGGAAGAGAGAACCAGCTTAGGAAGTCACGGAAATAACATGAGTGAAAGATGATGGTGGCCTGAACCAAGATGGTAGCACTGAAAGAGCATGGAGAGATCAACTTCTATATGTGTTTTTTGTAGAGACACATGTTTTGTGATGGCTTAGAGGTAAGTTGTGAGAAAGGGAGTTGTCCAGAGCTCTGACCTCAGCCACTGGAAGTCTGAAGTTGTCCTTTACTGAAATGGAGAAGCCCATGGAAGGGCAGGTTTGGAGGTGGGAATCAGGGGTTCAATCTTGACATTGTTAAATTTAAGATAGATCCAAGTGACATTGCTGGATAAACGTTTGAATACGTATGCACACGTGTGTGTGTGTATGTGTGTGTGTGTGTGTGTACAGGGGTCATTGGCATTTAGGAGGTATTTAAAGCCCTGAAACTAGATGAGGTTACCAACTTCCCTGGCGGTCCAGTGGTTAGGACTCTGGTTTCTCACTGCAGGGGGTGCAGGTTCCATCCCTGGTTGGGATCCTGCATGCTGCATGGTGCAGCCAAAATAGATATATAGATGAGGTCACCAAGAGAATGACTGGATAAGAGGTCAGAGGGATGATCTGGGACTGTCCAGCATGTAGAGGTCAGGGGGACTAGAAAAGGAGCAGGTAATGAGATGAGGAGAGAATCAAAAGGGGGTGATGTTTCAGAGGCCAAACTGGAAAAAAAGGAGGGAGTGATCAATTGTATCAAATGCACGCAGATCAGTAAGATGAGATTTGAGAATTAACTGTTGGTTTAGCCACATGGAGGTCGTTGGATTCCTTAACAAGAACAGTTTTAGTGGAGTACTGGGGATGAAAGCCTGAATTGGGTTTCTTCAGGAGATAGTGGGAGGAGGGAGACTCTGCACAGTGAGTTGAGACAATTCTTTCAAGATTTACAAGTTAGAGGAGGGCAAAGGGATCTTAGCTGTGGGGCAATGCAGGGTCAAGATTTTTTCCCCCTAAAGTTGGGATATAAATGTATATAATTCTATGGCTGATGGCAGTAACTCAGTAGAGAATGAAATATTCAGGAGAAAAAGGGAGACTTGCTGGATCAGTGTCCCTAGGTGCGTGAGAGCAGATGAGATCCAGTGCACAGTGGAGAGTAGTGCAGACATTTCCCACATAGGAAGACAGGGCACAGATGCAGAAGGTGAGGGTAGGATGTGGTTGGGGACACAGAGAAGTTCTCTTGTGATTGCTTCTGTTTTCTTAGGGAAACAGGAAGCACAGTCATCATATGAGCGAGAGAAGCAGGGGGAGGTCCATAGTTGAGGTTAGAGAGGAAAGTATAAAATATTCATTTAGGAGAGTGGAGCCTAGATGGAGTAGGGAAATGTGGGAGGATTGCTGGACACCGTTAAGAGTCCTCTTTGAAGTTAGCGGTCATGAATTTAAGGTGAAACCAGTCAGTGGGGTTGTGTGCTTTTCTCCAGCTATGGTCAGCCACCCTGGTAGAGATGCAGAATGGATAGAGAAGTGGACTTAACCAGAGTTGAGGTCTGGCCGGGCGAATGCGCTGATGGGAGAGAGAGGCAGGGGAGCTGACGGTGCAGCCAGGGGATGAGTCTTGTGCTGCACCGTGGATCTAATCCGAGCGGGACAAGTGGAGACATGCTGGGGATGAGACAGTAAAAGGATTGGAGGACTGATGGATTCTGGGTTCTAATGTGGCTGAAGGATTGATAAAATCAGGGTATTGGAGGAAATGTTCTGGAAAGTCAGAAGTGGTCAATCAGAGGGCAGAGAGCCTGAAAATTAAGATTGTGGAGGGGGAACAGGTATTAATGATAGGGTCTCAGGCAGCGGTTTTTGACCAGGAGCAGTTTGCCCCTGAGGAGGGGACATTCGCAATTGTCTAAGGACCCTTTTGGTTGTCACAGCTGGAATGAGAAAAGCTGCTACGGACACCTAGTAGAGGTCAGGGGTGCTGCTAAACATCCTGTAACACACAGGCAAGCCCCACAGCAAAGAGTAATCTGGCCCGATTGTCAGTAGTGCCAGGGTTGAGAAACCCTGGGCTAGGGTATGATTATGGGAATTAGCAGCTGGGATAGGCCTGAGGATAAGATCATTGGAGACAATAAGATAAACAAAGAGATCAGGGTTTTGGAAGGTTCTTCCTATGACTAATGGAAGCTCCAAGAATTATGACAGGAGTGGGAGAAAGAGCCAGGGATAAGAGGAAGTTAACTAGCTATGTATGGAGTTATTTTTCTGCAACTGGCTGATTGGCTGGAGTTGGAATTCATTTTCCTGGCTCTAAGAGCTGCATGTCCAAATTTGCCAAAGAGTGATGGTATGTTGTTGTTTTTAAAAGCCACTTGTTTATTAACCAGCTTTGGCATAATTAAATTGTCTGTCTTAAACAGATTGTCTAAAAGCCCATTTAGGCATTTGGTTGGTCTTTTTGGTCAAAATTCTACGACTGTAAACTTGGGCACTTGGCCTAGTTGCATCATTAAATAACATCTCAGGGTAACAGTTCTTGCAGCCAGGCCTTGTGGCAGGGATCTGGTTTGAGAAAATCCTTGGGAAACTTTATTTGTTGACTTTAAAGACTGTGGCTTTCCATGCAGTGCTCATCCCAGTGGAGAAAGCTAGTCAAAATCACACAGAGTAAATAAGGGTTACAAACCAGTGCTTCTTCCTGGAATAAACTGGTCAAATTGTCCAGTTTTATGCTTTGTCCTTCATTTTGAACTCAAGTGCCCTGGGGCTGCTTTTCTGCCTACCCACAATAGCAAGGAACTGTATTTTGTTTGCTCCTTGTTTAAAAGAAGGGCTTGTTTTGAGGTTTGGACCACGAAGAATAATCCATTGTTCCCTATAATAATAATCCACCCTCTTTAGCAGAAAAAAATCTGCTTGATGCAGTGTGGCTATCAGTTTATTTAGAAGAATGGCCAAAAGTGCCCATTGTGTCGTGAGGATAAACATTTGGAAGATGGTTGGGAGGAATGGGGGAGTACTCTTGTTCTCCTTAGCCTGGAGTCATAGTTAAGACCTCAGGAAGAAAACATTCTGAATATGACCGCCAGTCCTGGGTGACAATACCCTTCCTTATTCTGCTTGTCTGTTACATTCTAAGAATAATTGGAACACTGCAGATAGGGATTCTCTCCTATTTCTTTAAAAAAACCTTATTTTGAAAATGGGTGTTTTTAATCTCTTCTATATTAGCTCTAATTGTTTCCACTTTTAGGCCAAATAAGTTTCTTTCTAACCTGCTTTAGTCCATGAAAGGGTCTCTTTTTGCGTGAAGATTATTTTATTTTAGCAGGAATCCTCAATAATTCTTGCAGTTGCCTCTGAGTATAGATCTCGGAAAAAGAGCTATTTTTATATGCCAAGTAATAGACATTTTAATTACTGCTTCCTGGGCTTAGGCTAACTGAAAAAACTCAGTGAGTAAATGAATATGTGACCCAGTGTGGTCAGTTATTTCTTGAGTACACATGTATCTAGCGCACTAAAATCCAGAGGTAGGTAAGATTTCACTAATGAAAGCAAGATATGTTATTTTTGCCTTAAATACCTTATAGGAAAAGGGTTAGTTAAATAATAAACATGGCTTTAAAATAAAGTGGTATCTTACCTAAAGCAGTTTTAATTGTTTTATATACGGAAGATGAGACAAGATCAACTTGATATAAATTGAAACGTAGCAGGTGAATATGAGAACTATTTAAAGAAGTAAAAATATGGCCTCCACATCATTAAAAACAGACCATCAGAGAAGCATGATGAGATGTCCTTCAGTAGATGAAGGGATAAACTGTAGTACATCCGTACAAAGGATATTATTCAGCAATAAAATGAAATGGGCTTTCATGCCACAAAATGACATGGAGGAAGCTTAAATTAATATTCCTAAGTGAGAGAAGCCAATCTGAAAAGGCTACATTTACTGAGTGATTCCAAATATAGAATATTCTCAACGTTAGTGCTACACTAATGCAATATGTTAATAATAGGGGAAACTAGGGCTTGGGGGAAGTGAGAGGGAATATGTGGGAACTCACTACTTTCTGCAAACCTCAAACTGCTCTGAAAAATAGTCTATTAATTCAAAAGAAAACATAAATATTAGGTATAACTGAACCAGTAAAAATGTCTTCTTATTAGAAAGCAAAAATCCCAGACTCTCAGTGGTTTAGTTTGTAGGAAGTACCTGGCTATATAATATTCTGCCAGAAATGTATAGTACACAGTGGTGATGGATTACTGTATACATCTTGTAACGTTCTTGTATCTTTTCTTTGTCCTCTGATAAATATGCACAGTGGTATTCATGCTAAATCCTACTCTTAAGCTTTCCTTGTTCCTTTCTCTCCAGTGACTGCTGGTGTATCGGCCCTGGAGGTGTATACACCAAAAGAAATCTTCGTGGCAAATGGGACACAAGGGAAGCTGACGTGCAAGTTCAAGTCTACTAACACGACCGGCACGTTGACCTCAGTCTCCTGGAGCTTCCAGCCAGAGGGGACTGACACCACTGTGTCGGTACGAATGCTTGTCTGCTCTCTGCAGGTCATACCTCACGGGGTTCTTTACTGCTCTAGTGTGATTAACGATCCATCCTTCTGATTGCGCACTTGCAAGATGAGTGAGTTTGTTATCAGAGACTTCAAGGCCCTTCTTTTGCTTCAGACTCTCCAAAAAAATAAGTTCAGCATCTCTTAAATGCAGCTTCTTATCTATATTGATACTGATATTGATATCTCTATCTACCTATCTATCTATCTGTATACTGGGTGGGAATGTATGCTTGATTTCCAAATGTTTGAGTGGACCTGTGTCCCTCAGGATTTATAAAAAGGAAGCCCCCTTGGGTGTTGTGTCTGAATAGGAAGGAAAGGTGAGGTAAAGTCAGAGATTACAAATTTATATGACTTCCTCACTGGGTCCAATTGGGTTTGGTTCTGGGTAAAACAGTCCCAGAGTGAGTGAGAGCAGGAACCCGTACAAATGTCATGGGGAAGCAGAGTCAGAGGCATTCTTTTGCTTCCCATAAATATGGCATCAACGTGGAACATGTATCCTATAGATGCAAAATTAAACACACAGATTTACCCAGGAGAGTCCAAAGAATTATTTAAATTTGTGAAGATTTCCCACTGACATCTTCCGCCAGACTAGAAGTGAGGGACATTGTTTTATCTACAGAAAGTAAAGCATCATCAGGAAGACACCCAGATGCTCTTTCCTTCAAAGAGCAGTTTTACTTATGCTCAAAACATTCTTGTCAAGTGGGTCAAAGCAGGTTTACATACCCCAAGCCTTAATATTAAGAGCATGCTGTATTTCTTTTTTTTAATAAATTTATTTATTTATTTATTTACTCACTCACTTTTTATTTAGTTAGTTATGGCTGTGTGGGGTTTTCGTTGCTGCGCGCAGGCTTTCTCTAGTTGCGGCGAGCGGGGGCTACTCTTCGTTGCGGTGCACGGGTTTCTCATTGCGGTGGCTTCTCTTGTGGAGCACGGGCTCTAGGCACGTGGGCTTCAGTCGTTGTGGCACATGGGCTCAGTAGTTGTGGCTCACGGGCTCTAGGGCGCAGGCCCAGTAGTTGTGGCGCATGGGCTTAGTTGCTCCGTGGCATGTGGGATCTTCCCGGACCAGGGCTCGAACCTGTGTCCCCTGCGCTGGCAGGCAGATTCTCAACCACTGCACCACCAGGGAAGTCCAAACATGCTGTATTTCTGATTAATGTTTTTAGCTAATCAATTTATACTTACACACCAATCTGATTATGGTTCATTCCAGAATGTTCAGTCACTGATACAGGATCCTTTACCTCCCAAATGTCAGGGCATAGTTAATAAGATGAGCAGGACGCTCTCTTTGAGGTTAAGATTTTCAGAAGTAAAATCAAGCCCAACATACCAGATATGGGTTTTCTGGTCCATGGAATTAGGGTCCACATGTCTAAAACAGAGCTCATCTTTTCTCCCCTCTGTTTCCCTTCTGTGCTAGTTCTTTTTGGGTATTTATGTTCTTCTAGGGACCTGATTATTTTTTTTAATCTTGAGCTTTGTGTGTGGGGGTGTTTGTCCTTCCTTCCCCATCCACTACCTCTTCCCTTCTATTCCTCACACCCACCCTGAGAAATAAGAATGTTTGCTGGCTCTTCCTACTTTGTTTCTGGCATCTAGCTTTTTGTCAGCCTTCCTGCTTCTCTGCTCTCCATTAAGTGATAAAAACCGTGTGCCAGGACTTGTGCGGCAACCCCCTTGGTTATTCCCCCACTTCAAATTATCCATCTTTCAGCCCAGTCCTACGGTCTACCAGGTGCCTTGTCTTAAAACAGTTCTTTCACCTCACCACTGCCCTAGTCAGAATCCTCATAGTTTCCCATTGCAAACAGTGCTTGTCTGTTCTAGCCCCACTTCTGTTCTCTCATGTGACCTCCTTCAGTCTAGTAAAAAGTGCTCTATGCTTTGCTTTTCCACTTCTGAACTCTTGCCATTTAAGTTGTATCCCATCTTCACATTGTGATTCCTCCATAAGACCTCTTTTTTTTTTTTTTTTTTTTTTTTTGGGGTACGCGGGCCTCTCACTGTTGTGGCCTCTCCCATTGCGGAGCACAGGCTCCGGACGCGCAGGCTCAGCGGCCATGGCTCACAGGCCCAGCCGCTCCGCGGCATGTAGGATCCCCCCAGACCGGGGCACGAACCCGCGTCCCCTGCATCGGCAGGCGGACTCTCAACCACTGCGCAACCAGGGAAGCCCCATAAGACCTCTTTTGATCTTTTCAGCTCTTCTTAAAAACTCCCTGCCCGTGTTATCTGGGCCACTCCTGTGAGAGAACGTCCCTTGCTGTGACAGTTTTTCTCTTCTTTATCTTGAATGTAAGCATTTTGAGGGTAGAGATCTATCTTACACCTTTGGTGTCCCTCATGGTTTTAACACTGTGGCTTTTACATAATAAATGTTGGTTGATAAGGAGATCTAGTCCCTTTTTGTGTGAGTTTTTTTACTGTTTCATTTCTCTCTTTCTTACTGGTTTGACCAAAGCATTATTAATCAGTGGGGTTCAGCAAACATATACAGTTCCTGTGATGTGCTAAGTGTGGAGGAGCACAGAGAGAAATACAGCTTGTACCCTGCCTTCAGAGGGCACCCAGTCTGATGAGGGAGAGGTTTGCGGAGACCCAAAGGTGGGAAAGAGGGTAGTGTAGGGCTATGTTGCTGCTTCAGAGGATATTTGTAGATGAGGTAGGAAGGAAAGCAGAGACCAGATGACAGAAGGACTTGTTTGCTAAGCTAAGAGTTTACAGTTTATTTCCTGGTAAAGAAGAGAGGTGAAGGGTTTGGGGCAGGCGAGATATGATCAGACATGAGAGGCATTAAATAATGGAAATAGTTTAAGCTTTGAATTCTGTCTCCGAGACCTGTGACCTTGAGTAAGTCACTAAGGTTTTCTGAGCCTCTTTCCTCACTTGCCAAATACCTGGCAAGGTGAGTCTCACCTTGCAGCGTGGTTATGAGTGTCAGAGTGTTATTTTTCATGGTATTTCACATTTCTGCCCATCTTACAAGCGGAGGCCCTGGCTACGTTTCTTGTTCAGTGCCTAGCTTTGGAAGGCAGAGACGGTATCTCCCTCTGGAGCAGAGGACAGGTTTGCTTACTGTCCAAGATAGTAATATGTCTCCCTTTGGGGCCATTATAAAAGATTTGGGTTTCCTAAGCTTGGGGCTCCTCAGCTGTGATACTGAGCCTCTGCACACACAGCATCCACCCAAGCCCCTGCATACCGTCCCTGGGCGCCTTGAGGGGCAGGGGCCACAGATAAAAACATGCTGCTGGCTGTTTGTAAGCAATAGGGTCTTTTGTCTCCAAGTCTTCTTCGTGAGAACAAAGACTTCCCAGGAGTCTTGTGTCTTCTGCCAGCATCTGTGAACCTGTGGCAGACTTGCAGGGAGAGTAAAACCTCAGAGCCTTCATAGTTCCTAACGAGCATTAATTATATTAAACACAGGGTATATATTTGATAAATGGTTTTTAATTTTTTTTTCCCCAATAATCATTTAGGCATTGTGGAGGATGGATTAGAGGAGCTTGAGACCAGTTAAGAGGTCATAGCCCAAGATGAGGAGGACATGAAAATCAGGTATTATCAGTGGGAATTAAACAGAAAAGAGAAACTTAGGAGATGGAATTGACAGGATTGGGGATTTCTTTTACTTTAATGATTTATTATTTATTTATTTATTTTTGGCTGCGTCAGGTCTTAGTTGCGGCATGCAGAATCTTCTCTGAGGTATGCAGGATCTTTCGTTGTGGTGCACGGGCTTCTCTCTAGTTGTGGCCTGCGGGTTTTCTCTTCTCTAGTTGTGGCGTGCAGGCTCCAGGGTGTGTGTGCTCTGTAGTTTGCGGCATGCGGGCTCTAGTTGAGGCACATGAGCTCAGTAGTTGTGGAGCGCGGGCTTAGTTGCCCCGCAGCATGCGAGATGCTAGTTCCCCGACCAGGGATCGAACCCGCATCCCCTGCATTGGAAGGTGGATTCTTCACCACTGGACCACCAGGGAAGTCCCAGGATTGGGAAATTAATTGGATGGGAAGGAAGACAGAGGAATTAACGATAACTCCAAAATTTATGGCATGTAGCCATCAGTCAAGATGAGATGCACAGGTAGAAGATGGAGTTGATAGGAGAAGGTGGCAGACTTGGAGGGTGGAGGCAGCTGCATGAGTAGGCAGTTGGATTAGGGGTCTAGAGCTCCAGGAAGCACTATGCGTGAGAGAGGTTTGCGAGTTAACAAAACATAGATGGCCACTAAATCATAGGAATGGATGAGATTGCACAGGGGTTTTCAGCTTCCACAAAAGGTTCTGAAAATGTTGTGTTTGGATTGCCAGTGCAGCTCAGTGGTTGACTAATGCTCATTTCCACCACCCTCCCCAACCCCACTATCGCCCCATCTGTGAATATGAACAGACATCCAGCCTCTAGCAGAGGTGCTTGGATTGAAGCCGCATATCAGGATAGATCCCCACCCACCAGGCCTGACCTTACTTCCAGGGGGCTGGGTTTGACAAAGTTACTTTGAGAAATGAGTTTCCTTTGCTGAAAGCAGGTCTGAGGAGAGAGTGAGAGTGGAAAGAGAAAGGGGCTAAAGGCTGAACCTGCAAAGGCGGACGAGAACATTTTGGGTTGTCTGGGCTGTGTTCCTTTCACGTGTCCATGACTTTTCTGTAGGAAACCAATAAGTAAGACTGGGTAACCCATCAGATTAACTGATCTGTGATATTTAGGCTTCTTTTTCTTCATGACTTTGCGTATCTTAATGGTAAGCTCTGTGAGTTAAGGCTGAAACCTTTGGATTCACTGGGCTCAACTGTGGTGTCCATCAGAGCATTGGCTTTGAAGAGTCAGGTGGTCCTGACTTTAACTCTGGATCCACCACCTATTGTCATTGTGACATTGGGCAGATGGTTTCTTTGAGTCTCCATTTCCTTATTATAAAAATATGGGTGGTAATTGCTACACCACTGGGCTATTGAGAGGTTTAGAGAGAATGTACACATTTATTTCTCCAACTGAAACAGGGTTGAACTCCATGATTTCTAAATCCCTGTCTGGCTTAGGTTCTATAGCTTGAGATTTGTAATATGATGTGGCATTTCTTTCTGGATGAAGTCTTTTTTTCACATCCTTCTACTCCGCCATCTTGATTGGAGCTCCTCGGATGAAGTCTTTTTTTAAAAAATCCCTTCACAGCATATATGCCTATAACAGAGTTTAGAACTTCTGCCTTTGAGAATAGCTCATGTGTTCTTTTTTTCTAATTGCAGTTTTTCCACTACTCCCAAGGGCAAGTGTATGCCGGGAATTATCCACCATTTAAGGACAGAATCAGCTGGGCTGGAGACCTCGACAAGAAAGATGCATCAATCAACATAGAAAATATGCAGTTTATACACAATGGCACCTACATCTGTGATGTCAAAAATCCACCTGACATTGTTGTCCAGCCAGGACACATTAGGCTTTATGTTGTAGAGAAAGGTACTTCCTTGAGTCTTTTTGCAGTAATAATGCAGTCCCCTTTATCTCATGCTTAGTTAGAGAACAAGAGTTACATTTCAGGGTGTGTTTGAAAGGGGTATTTCTGCCATACAGTTATGCTCCCTGTTTCCATCGACCTGTGGCTCTACCGAACATGCCTGGGGGTCAGGGAACTCATTCCAACCGGAGTGGCTGATTTCTCCATTTATAAACCTGCTGTCTGGAGCATATTGATCAGATTAAAGGAGTATGAATTTTTCACTGTTAATTAGAAGTAAGACCAGATTCACTGTAGTTGGATGGGGTGAGTATTGGGAAAGAAGGAGATTAATATTGTTTCAGTATTCTCCAGGAGAAAAGCTTTAACATTGGCAGAAACGGTATAGCTATTTCTTTACCTTTTTTGGAGTATAAGCAGGAAATGCAGGTTCTGCTCTCTGATTTCGAGACAAAGTTTGCTTTGTTGGAGAATAGATTGAGGTAAATTCACATCCCCAGCTTTTCTTTGATTTTAGAGCATTGAGAGGGATTATGTATCTAGAAATGTTTTTAGTTCTAAAGCTCATTCTTTATCAGCTAATGTTCCTATGTCATCAATTAGGTACTAGGATCTCATAATTTGGAATAATAAAATAGGGTATGGTAATTGCTAAAGGAAGACACTTGTCTATTAACTTAATACAATTCCATTTCTTCTCTCTGTCGCAATGTACCTTAAACCTATTTTGTTCTTTCTCTCTAGAGATTTTGCCCACGTTTCCAGTTTGGGTGGTGGTGGGTATAGTTACTGCTGTGGTCCTAGGTCTCACTCTGCTCATCACCATGATTCTGGCTGTCCTCTATAGAAGGAAAAACTCTAAACGGGATTACACCGGGTAAGAAGCTCTGCTTTTGGGGGGAAGGGTGGAGGGAAGGAATCAGAGTGTATGAACACTTCTGTATGTTTTATGGGAAAAGAATTGTGAAGAATTAGCTACTGTTAGCTTTCCTGTCGGAGTCGAGCCATCTTCTTGGAAGGTGTTCTGACACGGACAAGCAGAAGTCAGTGGCCTGCTGTTAAACGTAGACTATGACACTAATCCCTGTTTCAGTTTCTTTCTTAGGTTTGGTGAAATGGACCGCTCAGTAGTCTGTGCTCTGTGTTTCAATATCATCCACTCTGCAATTAGCATTATTAAGCCACAGATATCACTTACCTAATATGAGTTTAATTTGATCTCTAGGTAATAATCTCATAAGGTTCTTCTTTTCAGTTAGGTAAATATAATAATAATAATAAGAGGAGTATGCTGATAAATGACCCCCACCTGACGTGATGATGCAGGGCTTTTCCTGTTTGTAGTTTGGTAAGGAGGTTTATTGCTTTGACCATTCTCGAATGCATGGCTGGACTCATCCAAGCTGAGTTAATAAGAGTTGAACAGCAAAATATACCAGCAATAAAGAAAAGTAGACTTTCGTTTTGCTTGCGGCTTCTCAAAGAGAACACGTTTGAGCATAGGGTGTGTGTCTAATTGAAGGACCCTCTCTTTTTTGCCACTCCAGCTGGAAAGCTAGCCTGTATAAGCTTGGTAGAACTCGTGTGGTAAGACTGAGAGTGAGGCTGGGTTTCAGTTGGTGTAGCACGAGCTGCGTCCCCGGTGCACGGAAGGGACTGTGGTTGAGGGTTGCATGCCCTGGATTCCCTGGCTGGTGGATGGTGGGGACCTCTCGCTTTGGGCTCTGCCGCTCTACTTTTTAGGAGTGCTGTGTTTTAAGGAGTTTAAGTGTTCAAATTCAGATATCATTTGCTTGGAATGTTTCTATTCTGCTGACTGTACCTGCCCCCTTGCATGGTGAGTGGTTTATGATGAAATGTAACCGAAGCATTGGTTTTCGACATGAAACTAATCCAGGGTGGTGACACACCAGTCTCTGTAGTTCACGCTTTTGGGGTTAATAAAGGCACAGAAAAGTGTGCCTTAGAATTCTGCATGGCATCGTGAATGCTGCTATTCTTCTTACTTTGGTTTTTTTTTCCCCCCTCCCCTGCCTTTTCTACCTTGGTGTGCCGGGATCAGATCCTGCCTATCTTCCACTTAAGAAAAGCTGACATAGACGACACATTGGGACTATAACAGGGCTGGGTCTCCTCTTCCACTCCCACTAGACACATGGTAACTAATCACATTGGCCGTTGCTGTTAATATTCATGTGTATGTATTCAGCCCATCTTCCTTGTTGACAACTAACTAGCCAGCTCTGAGCTAACCCAACAGCTATCATGGTTTGTCCACAAATATGTCATGTGTCTGTGTTAGAAACATGTTGAGTGTACCATCCCAATGAAATTGGGTTGTCAGGTTTTATGGTCATCTGAACATATATGTTCTTCATGTAAAATGCCTTTGTGTGTGTGTGTGTGTGTGTGTGTGTGTTTTAGTTTTTTAATACTTGAATTGTATTATTACTGAGTTAGACTCTTTGTTTTACAATACTCAAACCATTTTGGTTTGTGGCATATAGCCTCCCGGTTCAGAGAAGGCACAGTTTGCAGAATGCTTTGTATGCTTTGGTCTTAGTAACGACACTTTACATGTGATTCTCTCCACACTCCTAAGATTTTTTAAAAGTACATCATAAGGGATTGAAGCTCTGCTGAAGACACATCCCATTAGGGAATCCCTAAGGAGTTACCTCCTGGCATTCACTTTCCCTGGTTTATTTATGAGATAGGGCTTGCTGTTGAAGACCCCGACGCCCCTGAAAAAGTTCAGGCCGTGTGATGTGGCATTCCACAGTTTCTTATCATCCATGACTTCCTGGATTTTCTTTGGTTTGGTTGCGGAATTGGTGGGGAAACAAACTATGGGGACCTAGGGAATGGAAGGAAGGAGATAAGCCAAGACTATGAGCCTGGATCAGTATCTGTCATTTTGGAAGCACATTCAGAAGAGGTTTGCCTTTGATGATCACAAAAGCGAATTGCTATCAAGAAGGTATAGCTTGCTCCTTTAAACCTGTATCCCAAAGGAGGATTTATGGTAGGGGAAAAAGCCAAAGAAGCAAAAGGATAAATGGACATTGTAGCCAGAATCCCATCCAGCAGATATCATTGTTGTAAACTGGGGCAAAGAGATTGCACCACATTGGATTCTGTACCTCCCCTGGAGTAGCTTCACTGACTTGGAAGAATTAGTGTCAGGGATAAAAAATAGTTTCGAGATAAGTGATTGTTCTGATACTCATTGTTTTGTTGAGTTTTGTTTTTACACATCTTCTACTTCATTTTGTCATCACTTGCATTTCTATATTTTTTGTTTCCATTTATTTTAATTTTTTTTTTTTTTTTTTTACATTCTCCAAATTGCCAACTCATCAGCTGCAATACATCAGAGAATGTGTCACCGGTTAAGCAGGCTCCACGGAAGTCCCCCTCCGACACAGAGGGTCTAGTAAAGAGCCTACCTTCTGGATCTCACCAGGTAATGGCTGATTGAAGTTCTGCCCACCATGCCACGCTCTGCAGTTTGGTGCTCTGTCACATTGTGGGGTGCGGGAAAGAATACTGAGCTCTGAGAAACGGACAGAAAGAGAGAGAGCAAGAGAAACAGAGGGGAACGTAAGGGCTGGTTTCGGAGGACCACAAGAAGGTATGTAGAGAAGAATCTGACTTGAGTAAAGGTTTCCACCAAACCACCACTCACAGATTGGCCCAAGCAAAATTAGGAAAGTACTTTGTCAGCTGTAAATACTTCTTCCTTCGTTGCTCAAAGAAATAAAGCTAGTGAACTAGATTCTATACTGAGGTGTTCTATAAGCCATGGAATTCACAGGAAAACGTTGATTTTGGTGTTGGTCATAAAACAGAAAAGTTATTTTGTATGAATTCTTTAGGAGAAATTGATTTCTCAATTTCTCAATTGAAAAAATTCAATTTTAGGAGAAATTGAAAGTAAACACTTATCTGAATAATTAGTAGGCTCGATGAACAAGGAAAGGCTTTAGTTTCTACTTCTTGTAGAAAGTACAGAGAAGAAATAACTTTCATTTGGAATTTAGCATGGAATCTTGCATTGAGGTTAATATTGTGTTTTGGCCATGCTGGTGTAACTATAAATGGCAGAAATTCCAGAGCTTAGTACCAATTCTGGTCTTCTGGGGTAGAAAGCATTAGAAGGAATGTGGCCAGTTATAACTTTGCCCTGAGGAGGCGGGATTGAGGGTGTAGTGGGGCGGGTGGATTTAAGAGGAAGTAAAGGATTAACAGTGTTTTGTGGAAGTATTCCACAGTCTTAGTTCACAGTTGTCCTACGTGGTGAGGAAACTGAGGCATTGCGATGTTAAATTACTAAAAGCACAGACCCAGTTAGCAACAGAATTGGGGCGAGAACCTAGATTTCTAGGCATTGTCTTTCACAACATCAGGCTCCTTACTTGTTCCTAATCTGTCTGTCCGTCTCTCTCATTCTGTTTGTCTCTCCGACCGTCTCTCACTCGGGTTATGTAGTATACCTCAGTTCACTAATTTGGATTGTGAATGGGAATAGGGTTGTGAATAAAGGCGTTAGAGTTACAGGTAGGCATGATACCTAAAGAAGCCTTGGAAACTTTTTCTTCTGTCCTTGAAGTGCCATGGGCGTTGTTCTCCTGTTGAAAACAAACTGGGAGGGAAAAAAAAAGAAACAATGGACTTTGGACATTGGAAAACAGGTTGTGCAGCACCATGATTCCTAAGAGAAGGGAAACAAATAAGGAGAGCCCTGTGATCGTCCCAGCTTACTCTTCAAGGCATTTTCCAGGCTGCAGTGCTGAGGGGAAAACAGAAACAGCTCACCTGTCTCACTGAATTGAGGAGGCAGACATCAGAGTTTGGGGAGGCCTCCTTAATCTTCTTGAGAAAGGATGCACAGCAGATACAAAATTTTGAGGCTTCGTATGGTAGGCAGAATAATGACCTCCAAAAGATGCCCATATCCTAATCCCTGGAACCTATGGGATATGTTACCTTACCTGTCAAAAGGGACTTTGCAGCTGTGATTACAGATCTTGAGATGGGGAGATGTTACTGGATTATCCATGTGGGCCGAATGTAATCATAAGGGTTTTTTTGTTTTTGTTTTTGTTTTTGTTTTGCGGTACGCGGGCCTCTCACTGCTGTGGCCTCTCCCGTTGCGGAGCACAGGCTCCGGACGCGCAGGCTCAGTGGCCATGGCTCACGGCCCCAGCCGCTCCGCGGCATGTGGGGTCTTCCCAGACCGGGGCACACGAACCCGCGTCCCCTGCATCGGCAGGTGGACTCTCAACCACTGCGCCACCAGGGAAGCCCCATAAAGGTTCGTATAAGAGGAAGGCAGGAGGGTGAGAGCCAGAGATTTGAAGATGCTATTCTACTGGCTTTGAAGATGAAGGAAGGGGTCACAAGCCATGGAATGCAGGCAGCTTCCATAAGCTGGAAAAAGCAAGGAAGCAGATTCTCCCTAGAGCCCCTAGAAGTAATGCAGCCCTGCTGACACCTTGATTTAGCCCAGGGAATCACATTTCAGACTTTTGACCTCCAAAACTGTAAGATAATACATTTGTTTTTAGCAGGTCTACAATTGTTTTTATTCTCCACCCTCAAGCTTGACTGATCATCTGGTTGGGTAGGATTCCAGGTTGGAAATCATTTTCCTACAGCATATTGAGGCATTGCTGATCTTTGTAGCTTCCAATGCTAAGAAGTCGATACAGTTCTGATTCCTCCTCCTTCGGGTGGGACCAGTTTTATTCCCCTTCTCTTAGAATCTTCTTTATCCCTCATGCTCTGAAATTTTATAAAATTGTGGGCCTTTTTTGTTCATTGTACTGGCTACTCAGTGGGCTCTTTTCAGTCTGAAAACTCTGCCCTTCAGTTTTAGGGTATTGTCTTCCATTATTCTTTGGAAAATTTCCTTCCATTTTCTATCCTCCCCTTTGGAAATTCCTGTTAGCAATTAGATCATCTAGAGCAGTCCTTTTGTTTTCTTAATTTTTTCTGTTTTGCAGTTTCTTCTAGAAAATTTCTGTAACTTTATCTTCCAACTTTTATTAAATATTTAATTTCTGCTATCTTTTTATTAATTTTCAAGAGCCATTGCTTATTCTCTGGTTCTGATAACCCGTACTTTTCATGGATGCATTGTCTTATCTCTCTGAGCATATCATTTTTTCTTCTGTTTCATGATTTTTAAAAAATGTTTCCTTCTGTTACTGGATTTTGCTGTTTCTTTTAAATTCCCTTTTTTCTTTTATAATTTTTGTCTTTCACGTTAAAAGCTATCCTCAAATGCCCAACGATCCTTGGTTATCTGTTTGTATTGAAGGCACTCAGATCTGATCACGATGTGCAGAGACAGAGCTTACTGGGTAGTAGGCCTCACTGTTTGTATAAAGTGCTGGCTGGCTTTCACTGGGGGACCCCTAAGTATCAGTTGCTAAGGTCTTTTCTCTTGGGTTAGTCGATTTCTCCAGAAAAAAATCCTCTGATTCCATGCTTGGGAATGGAGCAGAGGAAGGAGAGAGGAGGGCTCCCTGTTCAGTAAGTGGATTTGCCCGCCCTGTTTTCAGCACCAAGACCCCACCCTCCTGTGACTGCTGTCCCTGAGTCAGAGATGGGCTCAGGTCTCCTGTGAGTAAACCCCCAGGGTCCTGCCCAGGCCTGACTCTGCGGCATTTTCTGGAGGTTAGTGAGAAGCAGTTCAAGCACTGTGTCAATCTATATTATCAGTTTTCAGCATTTGCAGTATGACACCAGGTCAGCTTTGAGAGGAAAGCCGCAGCGTGCCTCACGGTTGATTCCTACGTTATTTCCTTTGCGCTCAGTGCAGGCCCCTGAAGGCCTCTTCTCTAACATGTTGCAAATCAGGGTTTCTGTTCAGTGACATGTACCTGGAGCACCCTTTGTCTTACTTGGTTATTTTTCATCAAGTCATACTGTACCTTTTATTTTACAGTTACACAACTTGTTAAAGACATTTTCTGCCTTACCTGTTTCTGGAACTTATAAAGCCTTTGTCGGTCCACACAAGGCTTGGAAGTGGACTGTGTGATTCCCTTGGAGACTTATCTTCCAATTTTTGTTTTATTTAGGTTTACATTCAATGGTCAACTTGGAACAGGGGCTGCTATCCTGGGGTTAAAACATTTGCTTCAGATACTCCAAAATTCCTAAGGGCCTTAGGTGATGCTGGTGTGTGCCCTTACTTGCCATCACACGCCGTCTTCAGTATGTGTATCAGAAACACCTCTGTGTCAGAGCACCGGAGGTTTTTATGGAAGTTGTTCTTACCAGGATCCTTTTGATATACTCTATTTCCAGTTGTTCAAACTGAGGCAGAAAAGGATTCACGGTTTAGGAAAAACTGGCTTGACCTGATATGTTCATCTTATTAGGTGATTTATGAGATTAAGTACTTTTTGTACGTTGAGCGCAACCAAAGGTAGCAATTGTTTTGAAAATTCAGTCATTCCATTGCATGTTCTCTTTGATCACTTCCACACACATTTGAGTGCTCAGCATACTTACAGTGTAAACTGGACGTGGGAAATGCAGGCCTGAGTATCACCCATTCCCTGCCCTCCAGAACCTCAGTCTCCTGGGTTGTTCAGGTCATTTTCAGACTTTTCTATGATATGGAGAATTTTTTTATGTATATATCCTGACAAAACAGCCTTGAGGAAACCTTCATATTTAGATAGACATCATAGTGTTTTAAGGGTTAGTGATGTGTTACAAACTAGTATTGACGCTGGGGTCCAGCTCATGGTGTTAACTTGTGGGGCATTATTATTTAACTTCAACATCTGTTCCCTTATCTTTGAAGTGATGGGTTGGGGCAAATTGATCTTTAAGCCCCTTCTCATCTTTCCATTGCTAATTCTAAGAGTCCATGGTACACTGTGCCTTATAAAGAGAGGTTTAGGCAGTTGCTGCCCACATATTGCAATCAGATCTGTGAAATGGGTGCATGGTAGGGATGCAAACTACCCCTTGGGACTTTCTTCCAAGGGTTCTATCATAACATGCCCCCTGATCATCAGAACCTTCCATTTTCTACCTGCAGGCATCATCTGAGAGTCTAATAGCATTAGTCATTACTATTTGGATGAATCAATAACTCAAAGTTATTTCATCAGAAGAGAAAGAATACTAGTGCTCCAGGAAGGAAATTTACAAAAGATGAAACATAATAGCCAGGCAGGGCATTAAGTGCACTATATTACTCATCTGTCTTTGGCCACTATTTTTGTTATAATTGGAAGACTGGTAACGGAAGACTTGACTAAAAGTACCTTTAACAGTAAGAAGTTTATTAACTCACAAGAGGCCCAGCAATGTCATTAAGACTCAGGTTCTTTCCATTTTATTCCTTCCTCCTCTGCATATTGTCTTTGTTCTCAGGCTCCTTCCCTCAGCCTCAGGATGGCTGCCATGGTTTCAGGCAGCTCATGAAAAAAGGCACCTGAGCTGAATTCCTAGAGCTGAATCTCCTCCCAGGTGGTTTTTATTATGGAGGAAAAGCTTTACCTGGAGCTCCCCAGCAAACTTTTCCTAGTCCCCTTGGCAGACTGGGTCACATGCTGATGCCTCTTCCAGTCATCTGCAGGGGGACAGATCGGCTTCACCCCCTGGGGGCAGGGGAGAGTGGGGTCGTTTACCTGAGCGGAGGAAAGGTGCACACCAGAACCAAATTAGGGCTCTTCCCGCAAACAGGGAAGTTGAGTTGGGAAGGGTGTTAGGCAGGCGCTACCTAGAGTCTGGAGTATTCTGACATTAGGGAAAAGATAAGTACAAATCTTTCTTTGTAATGCTTAGCTTTGAATGACATTGGTTTCAAATAATTTTTGTGAATATATCTTACGAACAGTTGGTTTTCTAGATCCTTTTCTGGAAATGGTTAATGCTTTGTATACAAAAGGCAAGCGGGAATTCCCTGGCGGTCCAGTGGTTAGGATGCCATGCCTCCAGTGCAGGGGGTATGGGTTTGATCCCTGGTTGGGGAACTAAGATCTCGCATGCCGTGTGGTACAGTCAGAAAAAAGGGGCGGGCAAGTATTTATGGAGGACAGTGAGGGAACAGTTGTGCATTTGTCAACTATAGTCTATAGATATGTGATGTCTCCAGAAGTACAACATGTTCATTAGTTCATTTAGTCCTCACAACAGCCCTACGAGGTAGGTTCTTTTACTGTCCCTATTTTACCTGTGAAGAAACTGAGGCTTAGGTTGAGTCACTTGCTCGAGGTCAGTAGTTAGTGGCAGAGCTGGTATTAGACCCTGATCTGTGTGTGGCTCTAAGGCATGTATTTGTTCTACCCCTCCTGTCCAGTTCTTTTCAACTTCCTTTTGATAATCAGTTTCATTTATCTCAAAGAATGTCACAAGACACATCTGTTTCACATCTGTATTTGGTGATGTGAAATAAATACTGAAAATGTGTTTTGTGAACAGTCAATGAGCATGTGGTAAAAACAGATGTTCTCTCTTAGTGATACTTGTGCTAGCTTGTCAGGTGTGAGCCCCCTAATGCCTGAAGGACCAGATTCAGATTCTAAAGGGCTACAGAGACCATGGAAAGTGTACTTCAGGACATAATAGCTTCCGAGAAATTAATATCTGTTCAGAGATAGGTCTCCCTGCTCTTCCATAACCCTCTTTTCCTGGACCCTCTTCCCACACCTTCACCAGTATGTTTTTATATTGGAATAAATTTCATGCAAGTAGAGTTCAGGGGTAATTTCATCTCTAACTGAAACTAAAAGAATAGACCTAGGTCAAGCAATTAGTCTCTTGAAACATTTTCAATAGTAAAGACTATTTGTATAATAAGTAGTTGGGGAAAATATATATGTACAGAGCAATTTTTCACTTGGTTATGGCAATTCTTTGTGGCAATGCAAAAAAAAAAAAAAAAATGGAGGATGAGGGAACGGTGAGTGTCAAGATGTACAGTAAAAACTGCTCCGTTAAGGGACTTCCCTGGTGGCGCAGTGGTTAAGAATCCGCTTGCCAATGCTGGGGACACAGGTTCAAGCCCTGGTCTGGGAAGATCCCACATTCCGTGGAGCAACTAAGCCCGTGCGCCACAACTACTGAAGCCCATGCACCTAGAGCCCGTGCTCAGCAACAAGGGAAGCCACAGCAACGAGAAGCCCACGCACCGCAATGAAGAGTAACCCCCGCTCGCCGCAACTAGAGAAAGCCTGCGCACAGCAACAGGCTCAACGCAGACAAAAAAAAAAAAAACCCAGCTCGGTTAATGTAGGTGTTACCGTTGATATTGTTTTAATTCTCGAACACCCCAAAGTGAATCTCTTAGCAATGGCAGGAATATTTCCAAGTCGATCTTGGTTCACGGACCCCTCCTGAAGTCCTCAGTGGTCTTCTTGGCCCTCAAAGTGTCAAAGTCCTGAGGCATGTCCCACAGAGACCCAGGGTACCTACAGCTGCCAAGTCAACCTTGGAACCCAACTTCAGAGAGCTGTGTGAGATTGAGCTAGATTCATCAGCAGATTCCTGAGCTCCAGTTCTGGTGAGAATTCCTTTAGATCCATTCTTTCATCCACCCCTTCATCCAACACCTACAGTCTGCCAAAGACTGTTCTAGGCATTTAACAAAGCCCCTGACCTGAGGGCCTTATTACATTCTAAGGGGGAAAGGGAGTGAGGACATTAGATAGTGGGAAGCAATTTGAAGGAACTAAATCCATCAGTAGGAAGGAGTTCCTTTTATCCCTCAGTGTTTTCCCAGTGACTTTCCCAGCAAATTGTTGCGTTCTCTTGCCATGAAGGACAATACCGTCTCACATGAAAGACCTTACTGGTGTTTTAACATTTACTGACCAATTCAGAGATTATTCTCTTATTTTTCTTTGTTGCTTTCTCTGCGCTCTTTCTCTTCCACTCGCACAGTTTATCAGTTATCTATTGCTATGTAACAAACCACCTTAAAAGATAGTGGCTTAGAACCACCACCAGTTATTTGGCTTCCACTTCTGTGGGTTGGTTGGGCAGGTCTTCTGGTCTAGGGCAGTTCAGCTGACCTCTGCTGGCTCGCTCGTGCATCTGCAGTTGGCTGGACAGCCGGCAGGGGTCTCACTCATAGGCTGACAACTGGCAGGCGGTTGGCGGGCCGGAGAGACACAGGACAACTGGGCTGTGTGTCTCCCATCAGCCAGCAGTAGCTTGGGCTTCTTCACATGGTGGTGGTGGCTCTGTGGGTTCCAAGATCAAGGAGACAGTGGAAGCTGCAAGGCCTGTTGAGGTCTAGGTATGGAACTTACACGTTACCTCTGCCACATTCTGTGGCTCAAAGCAAGTGATAAGACCAGCCCAGATTCAAGGGGTAAAGAAGCAGGTTCTGACTCTTGGTGGGAGGAGCTGCAGCATTATATTGTAAGGGTGTAGATGCAACAAGGGAAAGAATTTGTAACCATCTATCACATGGTGTAAACTCCTTCCCCCATGAATACACCCTAAGCCTCCTAATGGATGAGGTCTTATTGTCTAGGAAGTTACATAATTTAATTTCAGGATCTGTTCTGTTGGAAATGGCTGTTACCAAGGATCCATTAACTTACTAGAAAACACTTTTTTCACTGTTTTCCTGGAAGTAGAAAATAGTTAAAATAGTTAACTTTAACTTTTTATTTTGTAGAATCACATTTAACTTGCAGCTTTTTGAGATGAATATAGAGGGTTTCAGTTTGATTCAGTATTAACAGCGTGATCTGTTGTGTTACCCATGACAGGCATGAGAGTATCACACACTGACTAAAGACAAACACACTGACTTTGACTGCTTGATTTACTTGACTGGTAACCTCGGTATATTTTCAAGTATATTTGTATAACAATATATTCATGAGAATGATGATTAATATGTACTGAGTGCTGCCAGACGCTGCTTAAGTTATTTGTAGATATCATCTAATTCTCACAACCATCTTAAGACGTATAATACTATTGTTAGTGCCATTTTAGAGATAAACTAATGCTTGGGGGTTTTAAAATATGCCTTCTGTAGAAGTTGGGGGGCCTGAACTCCACAGGATCCCACGTTACACACTAAAGAATGCAGGTTGTGGGACTCCTAGATGGGAGTGAGGATGTTTATTTTTTTCCATTTTTTTCTTCTTTTTATTAGTAGACTTTATTTCTTAGAGCAGTGTTAGGTTTATAGAAAAATCTAACAGAAAGTAAAGAGAGGTCCTATGTACTCCTTCCTCTCCAAAGTTTCCCTGATTATTAACAACTTGCATTGTTTTGGTAATTTGTTAACAGTTGATGAATTAATATAGAGAACATTATTATTAACTAAAGTCCGTGGTTTATGTTAAGGTTCACTCTGTGTTGTACATTTCTGTGGGTTTCACCAAATGCGTATGTCATGTATCCACCATTACAGATTCATACAGAACAGTTTCAAGGATGTTTATTTTAAACCACATACTTCGGCTACTGAGTTTATGATTTCAAAGTTGAAAGCTTAAGCACAGTAGCAGACTATTCAAAGAGAGAGTCCCTGGATTGGGAGAGAAGTCGACTTTAGGTTATATTAACTTTTCTTTACCCGTAATACAGGCCTATTTTGTTGTTGCTATTTACAATTTTAGAATCTCTGGGTTGGAAGGGACTTTAAGGGTTGTGAAGCACAGCCACCTGTCTGATATTTGAACCTTCGGCCTTCCCTCCTTCCCCAAGAGTCAGAGGACTCGCTCTGCCCCAGGCAACTTTGCCTCGCTGTCCCGGGTGGGACCCTGACAGCTCTCTTCCTTACTGCCGAGGGTGAGAAGAGGACCTATTCTACTTTAGTCCATTTAGGGCTTTTCCATATAGCTCTGCAGATTGTGGCTTTGGGGGTTATTTTAAATTTTAAAACAGGAAAAATGGTTACCTGATCTTAGATATCAAAGAAGCAATATTTTTATTGGTTATGATAAGATTAAACTAACAGAATTATAGTATAAGTAGGTACGTGGGAGAATATTTGAAGTTTTTTTAAGTACCTGTTTGTATAAAGTGACCAGTTCAAATTGATTGTATTTTCAAGTAGCACTGAATATGCTGGTTTCTTGTATCATTCTGAAAGTCATGATTTCAGTGGGTCTCGGGTTGACAGAACTGCCCATCTTTGTCCCAAGACTCCCAATTACAAGAGTTGAGGAATTCTGTGACAGGTATTAAGATAAGGGTAACTCCTGAGAAGGAATATTATATTGTTATAGAAATTTTAAAACAGATACAAAAGTAGACAGAATAATATAATAAATCTCTATGTACCAGCATGAACAATTACCAAGTATACCCAATCTTGGTTTTTTTTTTGCGGTATGTGGGCCTCTCACTGTTGTGGCCTCTCCCGTTGCTGAACACAGGCTCCGGATGCGCAGGCTCAGCGGCCGTGGCTCACGGGCCCAGCCGCTCCGCGGCATGTGGGATCTTCCCGGACCGGGGCACGAACCTGTGTCCCCCGCATCGGCAGGCGGACACTCAACCACTGTGCCACCAGGGAAGCCCCCCAATCTTGTTTTAAAGTCAATCCCAGGAAAAAAATAAAGTCAGTCCTGGACATACTGTTCCTAAGAAGGAACATATGTACCTGAAGACATTCAAAAGAGGGAACTCTTCGCTCTGGAACCCTAACAATATTCCCTTTAATCATTGCTTCTGTCCCTGCACCTAATGGGGCCACCAGTTTTTCCAAACCTCTAATTCTACTTCTCTTCTCCAGGGCCCAGTCATATATGCGCAGCTAGACCACTCTGGCGGACATCACAGCGACAAGATTAACAAGTCAGAGTCTGTGGTGTACGCGGACATCCGGAAAAATTGAGAAGACCCCAGTCACATCCTAAGCAAGAAACAAATCCAAACTGGACTCTTGTGCAGAAAATGTAGCTCATAACCATGTGTGGCCTTGGAAACCTGGACACGGACAAGCACATGTTTATTCATAGAGGGAGAAAAAGAAGTGTATAAAGAATATGTATAAATATTCTATTTAATCTTCCTGATGCGAGGAGCCAGTACTGCATGATGAAGAGATGGTATGATTCTACGTATACGTAAATTGTCTGTTTTTGTACTTCGCTTCAGGGTCATTTACAGTTGAGAAAATTCAGACACATTCCTATCACCATCATTTAGATGTGGTTTGCCTTAATGGAGATGGTAGCAGATCCTTTAGTATTCTAATAGACATGGCCTTTTCACGTAAGGGCTTAACCTGCCTTCGCGTTTATTGTACTTGGAGAGTGAAGATGCTATGATGGAAGCATGTTCAGGGTGGCCCTTAGCCCAGGGTGTACCACCTATTTGGCGGTTGTTTTTAGAAAGCGTCCATTCGCTATGCCACTTGGAGACAGTGTGAGAGTTTTTGTTGCTATTTTGCTCTCTAAAATACAGGGCAGTTTTTAGCTTTCAGTGTTGTGTCGACCATAACATCACACCCTGTAAGCGTATTGTCTCAATTTGTGGATTCATCATAGCAAGATTAGCAAAGGATCAGTGCCGGAAGTCACTTCCTTCCATGTACTTTTAGATCAATACCGTAATATATAATTGAAGTAGAGAACCCAGGCCTGGCTTGAGGAGTACTGTACCACTGGGAGAGCCAAAGGTGTGTTACATTCTTTGCTGAAGTCCTTCGTACTTGGAGTAAGAGTCCCCATACACCTGAAGGAGCGGAGTTTCATTTCCTTTTAAGTAGGCAGAAATGGAATAATTAGATTGCCAGTCTCCAGTATCGCAGAGCGCTTTCTAGAGAATCTTCTATATAAAGCTTCAGTCATGCTTCCAGCAGGGGCAGCATCAGTCATGGCTTCTATAATAGATTCATGATGCCTCCAAGGCCTTTGAGGCTAAAAAGGGTCTAGATTTTTAAAATCAGCAAACAAGGCTAGTACCTCTACGTTGGGAATCTCTTCTCTTTCTGGTTTTTTGTTCTTTTGATAATGAGATGAGGAGAAATCTAGACAATTTGGGCATCCTTCTCAATTTATTTTCTCCCATTGACCACCGCCCCCAATACCCCATCTCAAACCTATGTGTTTTTTTAACTCAGACTGAAAACCATGGTGAAAATCATTAAACACTTATATTGTCATTCCCCCATTTTCTGGATTTTTTTAAAAAATAATTTTTTTCATTTAAAATTGAAAGCCCACAGTTAGAGGAAGAATACTGACAATAGGGTCCCAGGATGTGTTCAGGTAAGTAGGGATGACAGGTAATGTTAGTTTTTCTCTCATTTACTTTGAGGACCCCTAAGAGCTGCCATTCCCGCCCCCTGCCGCGTCTTGTCATCTCTGTGAGGGAGTTTGAAGGCTGAGTTTTAAGGAAACAAAGAAGGATTTACATTTAAAGGTGTGCACGAAGTGGTTACATAGAGAAAGGGTGTGTGAGCTACAAAACGAACTCTGCCCCATATGTGTGGTCTTTTATTTGCTGAGGGACTATTTGTTGTTATTCACATGATGCTCCAACTTACATTCCGTTGATATGTACGTGAGCGGGGAGCGGGCTGTGTCATCAAACATACCGGCCATCTCCGAAGCTGGTGCGTCTGGCGTGTGTTGCGGCGTGGGAAGAAAACCTGCCAGCCCTGCTGCGTCTGCCTGTTCTGTGCTCACAGGTCCCGCGCAGGACACAGGGACGCGAAGCGCTCTACCCGAGACAGTTCTGCAAAGTGGTCAACTTTGCCTTGCGCCCTGGAGCTTCTCTGCCTCCACGGTGAAAACTCCAGGAGCCTTTAGGAGACATTTTTGTGTGTTGGGAAGGCGGGGGTTGGTGTTGGGATGTCACCCTTCAGGCTGATGCCAGGATGATGATACTCTTGGTGAGCCCTCCCACTGTGAGAATTGTACAGCCATCTGGGACTTCAGGGGGAAAGAAGACACGTTGTGGTGAGACCAAGTGTGTGCACTGATATGTGTAACTTCCTTACACTCGTTTTTTGGCAGAGAAAGGGGGATCCCCCTTATCCCTTCGCAGAGGTCCAGTGAATCTACTATACGTACCTCCTCACACCTCCCGATAGCAAGAGCCCTGATTTCTCTGCATGTTTGTGAAGCTGCCACCCAGAGCACCAGCCCTTACTTTTGCTAACCACAGCCGTGAGCCTTCCCTCCCCTGCCTCCCCGTGGCCTCCTCTGCGGGGCAAGGGTGGTCAGCTGCCAGCTTCTTACTCTGGGTCTGTGACTGATTTGTCTGAGGGAAGCCGCTCACACCTGGGTGGAGCACCTCAGTGTTGGGGATTTTTCCAAAACTCCTCACACCAACTCCTGTGGATCTTTTGACCCTTTCTCCTGTGTCCCAGCATCCTCATCCCTGGACACAGATGACAACAGCAGGGTTGCTTCCAAATGGCAGGGCTGTCCTTTCCATGTCTGATTATTGGCAGAATGAGACCTCTTAAAACTACACATGATTTTTCTAAGGGGGCACCTAAAGGATTACTTGAGATTAAAATTTCAATCTATCTGTAGTTTCTCAATGGAAATGTATTCAGCTAGGTAAAAAAAAAAAAAAAAAAAAAAAACCATCAAGTTCATTAATTTTTCTTTTTCAATTGTATTTTTGTGAATATTTTAATACATCTTTTTCAGTTACTGCACTGTGTTGTGTGCTCATTTTTAATCAAGTGAAGAAGATATCAAAGCCCTTTAATTTATCCTGCTCCAGCCACACAGGCTTCTCATTCTTCAGAAACACCACACTTGTGCCCGCCTCACGTCCTTTGCACCTGCCGTTCCCTCGGCCTGGAACACACCTTCTGCACATTTGTGTGGTTTGCTCCCTCACTTCCTTTAAGTGTCTACCCACATGTCACCTTCTCAGAGAGACCTTCCGTGATATGTGAAAGGGCAACTTCACCCATCCCTGGCTCTTCCTAAACCCCTTAACCCGGCTCTTTTTTCTACCTGTCGAACTATATATGTGCTTCTCTGTTTTCCCTACTAGAACATAAGCACTGAGAGGCCAGACCTTTGCTGTTTTGTTCACTGATCCATCTTTAGAACAGTGCCTGGCAATTAGAAGTTGTTCAATAAATGTTGACTAGATGGCCGATGGATAGGTGGATTTATCTGTCAACAAATCTATATTTGAGAACTATCCTATGTCAGGCACTGTGCTAAGCATAAGGAAGACACAGCTCCTCAAGGAGTCTGCCACACTAGAAGTGAGAGAAGGTGGCATAACCGTGATAATAGCTACTAAGTACCTTGCTGTGTGCCAGGCACTTTGCATTTCTTATTCTGTATAGCGCTATGAGTTAATGCTAGTTGTACTAATCTTAAACCCACTTTTAGAAAGACAGTGTCAGTAAATCACAGCAGTATTTTTTTGGATACGTCTTCTAGAGTAATAGAAACAAAAACAAAAATAAACAAATAGGACCTAATCAAACTTACAAGCTTTTGCACAAGAAAGGAAACCATAAAACAAAAAGACCACCTACAGAATGGGAGAAAATAATTGCAAACAATGCAAATGACAAGGACTTAATTTCCAAAATATATAAACAGCTCATTCAGCTCAATATCAAAAAACAGCCCAATCAAAAAATGGGCAGAAGACATAGACATTTCTCCAAAGAAGACATACAGATGTCTAACAGGCACATGAAATGATGCTCCACATTGCTAATTATTAGAGAAATGCAAATCAAAACTACAACGAGGTATCACCTCACACCAGTCAGAATGGCCATCATTAAAAAGTCTACAAATAATGCTAGAGAGGATGTGGAGAAAAGGGAACCCTCCTACACTATTGGTGGGAATGTAAATTGGTGCAGCCACTATGCAGAACCATATGGGTGGTCCTTAAAAACTAAAAATAGAGTTTTTATTTTTTGATCTAGCAATCCCACTCCTGGGCATATATCTGTAAAAGATGAAAACTAATTTGAAAAGATACATGCACCTCCATGTTCACTGAAGCATTATTTCAGTAGCCAAGACACGGAAGCAACCTAAATGTCCATTGACAGATGAATGGATAAAGAAGATGTGGAATGGGCTTCCCTGGTGGCGCAGTGGTTGAGAGTCCGCCTGCCGATGCAGGGGACACGGGTTCGTGCCCCGGTCCGGGAAGATCCCACATGCCACAGAGCGGCTAGGCCCGTGAGCCGTGGCCTCTGAGCCTGCGTGTCCGGAGCCTGTGCTCCGCAACGGGAGAGGCCACAACAGTGAAAGGCCTGCGTACCACAAAAAAAAAGAAAAAAAAAGAAAAAAAAGATGTGGAACAAATATACAATGGAATATGACTCAGCCATAAAAAGGAATGCAACAACATGGATGGACCTAGAGATTATCATACTAAGTGAAATAAGTCAGAGAAAGACAAGTATCATATGATATCACTTATATGTGGAATCTAAAAATGATACAAATGAACTTATTTACAAAACAGAAATAGACTCAGACACAGAAAACAAACTTATGGTTACCAAAGAGGAAAGGTGAAGAGAGGGATTAATTAGGAGTTCTGGATTAATATTATATATAAAATAGATAACGAAGACCTACTGTATAGCACAGGGAGTTATAATCAACATCTTGTAACAACCTATAATGGAGAAGAATCTGAAAAAGAATATACATATCTATATAACTGAATCACTTTGCTTTATACCTGAAACTAAATACAACATTGTAACTTGACTATACTTCAATAAAAAAAATTTTTTTAATTAAAAAAGAAGAAAGACAAGGACTTCCCTGGTGGCGCAGTGGTTAAGAATCCACCTGCCAATGCAGGGGACACGGGTTCGAGCCCTGGTCCGGGACGATGCCACATGCCGCGGAGCAACTAAGCCCGTGTGCCACAAGTACTGAGCCTGTGCTCTAGAGCCCACGAGCCACAACTACTGAGCCTGCATGCCGCAACTACTGAAGCCCCCACTCCTAGAGCCTGTGCTCCGCGACAAGAGAAGCCACTGCAATGAGAAGCCTGCGCAACGCAACAAAGAGTAACTCCCACTCGCCACAACTAGAGAAAGCCCGCACGCAGAAACGAAGACCCAACACAGCCAAAAAATAAATAAATAATATTTAAATTAACTTTGAAAAAGACAAATGTGGTCCCTACCAAATTACCCATGACATTTTCCACAAAACTAGAACAAATAATCCTAAAATTGATATGGAACCATAAAAGACCTAAAATTGCCAAAGCAATCCTGAGGAAAAAGAACAAAGCAGGAGACATAACCCTCCCAGAGTTCAGACAATACTACAAAGCTACAGTAATCAAAACAGTGTGGCACTGGCACAAAAACAGACATATGGATCGATGGAACAGAATAAAGAGCCCAGAGATAAACCCACACACCTATGGTCAATTAATCTTCAACTAAGGAGGCAAGAATATATGATGGGAAACAGTCTCTTCAGCAAGTGGTGTTGGGAAAGTTGGACAGCTGCATGCAAATCAATGAAAGAACACACCACACACAAAAATAAACTCAAAATGGCTTAAAGACTTAAATATGACATGACACCATAAAACTCCTAGAACATAGCCAAAACATTCTGACATAAATCGTACCAATGTTTTCTTAAGTCAGTCTCCCAAGGCAATAGAAATAAAAGCAAAACGAAACAAATGGAACCTAATGAAACTTACAAGCCTTTGCACAGCTAAGGAAACCATAAACAAAACGAAAAGACAACCTATAGAATGGAAGAAAACATTTGCAAACTATGCAACTGACAAGAGCTTAATTTCCAAAATATAAAAATAGCTCATAGGGCTTCCCTGGTGGCGCAGTGGTTGAGAGTCCGCCTGCCGATGCAGGGGACACGGGTTTGTGCCCCAGTCCGCGAAGATCCCACATGCCATGGAGCAGCTGGGCCCATGAGCCATGGCCGCTGAGCCTGCGCGTCCGGAGCACAGGCTCAGCAAAGGGAGAGGCCACAGCAGTGAGAGGCCCGCATGCTGCAAAAAAAAAAAAAAAAAAAAAAAAAACTCAATAACAGCAACAAAAACCCACTCGAAAAATGGGCAGAAGACCTAAACAGACATTTCTACAAAGAAGATGTACAGATGGCCAATAGGTACCTGAAAAGATGCTCAATATCGCTAATTATCAGAGAAATACAAATCAAAACTACAATGAGATACCACCTCACACCAGTCAGAATGGCCATCATTAAAAAGTCTACAAATAACAAATGCTGGAGAGGGTGTGGAGAAAAGGGAACCCTCCTGCACTGTTGGTGGGAATGTAAATTGGTGCAGCCACTATGGAGAAGAGTATGGAGGTTCCTCAAAAAACTAGAGAGTTGCCATATTATCCAGCAGTCCCACTCCTGGGCATATATTCGGACAAAACTATAACTCAAAAAGATACATGCACCCCTATGTTCATAGCAGCAGTATTCACAATAGCCAAGACATGGAACAACCTAAATGTCCATCGAGAGATGAGTGGACAAAGAAGATGTGGTACAAATATACAATGGAATACTAATAAGTAATAAAATAATGCCATTTGCATCAACATGGATGGACCTAGACATTATCATACTAATTGAAGTATGTCAGAAAGAGAAAGACAAATATCATATGATATCACTTATATGTGGAATCTAAAATATGACACAAATGAACTTATCTATGAAACAGAAACAGACTCATATATAGAGAAGAGATGTTGTAGTTGCCTGTGGGAGTGTATGTCCTGTGAACCGCATCATGTGTGACGTGGCAGAAAAAGAACAGAGATACCTCCCCCAGCCCACAAGGGCAGCAGTAATGAAATCAGGTTCTCTTGGTTCCTCCCAAATTAGAATTAAGTACTGGAGAGTTTCCTCCTTCTGCTGGGACTCTGACTTCCAAGCTGCACAAGAAACATACCAACCAAACACATACATATTTCTGAGGGTGACTACAGCCCCAAGGGAGCTGGCTTAGTGTTTAAAAGGGAACTTTGGGTACTCTTTTGCCCCTTAATGCCACAGGCCCCCTTCTGACTCCTCTAGGTGATTACATTGCTAACCAGATTTCAGAACAAATGGCAGGGCAACAGTCTTGGCTACCAGGGGAGAGGGAGGATATCGGTTATAGGGGGAACTGACATCAGGTTTGCTCATTGGTTATGAGGGAGACCAGCAGAGGAGCAGGTCCCTCCTAGCCCTCAGGTTAAGACTGTCCTGGGCAGGTGTTTCCCTTTGATAAACTAGCAGGGTGGAGCTGTTCTGGCCTAGGGATTAGAAAAATCACGAGCTCGGGGCAGGGGTTGGGGGGCAAGCACATGGGCAGTTACTGTTTAGGCTCCATGATTAAGAGGGAGTCAGGTGAGTTAGGGCGTAGGTAAGGCAGGGACTGGTTGAACAGGAGATGTACAGAGAGCAAGAGAGCAGCCATCCTGAGTGGCCTGATCATACACTCCACCCCTACATACACTGCTAGACCCTCACAATCTTGGCCCTCCCCTCTTCTGTGATATCCCTGGGGTCAGGTATGTAGAGGTGCCCTGCAACTAAATGCCACAAATACAATACAGACAACAGCAGCTAAAGCAGATTAAGAGTAAGGCACCTAGTATGCTAAAGATAGTAACTGTCTAGGATGTGCGCAAAGTATGGAGCCAGGAGATTATCCGGTCAATGAAGGGGAAGTCAAGGGCAGCAGCATCCTGTCCAGGCATAAGGAAAGGTCACCTCTGGCTTCCACAAACCCAGAGCCATGGGGTCGGGGGCAAGACCCCAGCTTTAAAGGAAACATTCTGGTGGCCTAGCCAAGTGTCAGCAGTCACAGTACAGGTCTGCCACCCCATGTTGCATTGGGTGCCATTAGGGGCGGACCCATTAGGTCCTTCCAAACAAAAAGCAGTTCATCCCACTAGTTGGACTTGTGTGGCCAGGAGCCAGCCTATTCTGCTACACACAACATAGCCTGGGGGGGCATTCATAGGCTGTAATCCTGGCAAAGTGTAAAATGTGTTTTACAGTAATGTTTACCAATGAGAGTCCTTCTGACCTATTGGCATGCAGGACAGGAAGAGGGTGAGAGTCTTTTCCCCACATTGCCAGCTGTCCCCACATGGTTGCATTAGCCAGGTCAATTTTCTCTGAAAGTCCAGAGGAGTACACCAACAGCATCTTGCTGTAGACCCAGCAATTACACTCATTTTGCAGTGAGACCATCACTGCTGCCCAGTTCCTCTGCTCAGGCTAAGGATGAAATGTAAGGCATCTAACAGGCACAACCCGGGGGAGATCATGACCATCAGGCAAAATACAAGCAGTAACCACATTCTGAGATGATTCCACTCCTGCCTGTGTTTTTTTTGTCCTGGTCTGTAATACAGTTCAAATACCTCAAGTTTTCAGGAATACAGGAATGTGTCTAAAATCACATCTATGTGGCCGTCCTGCTCTATTTTGGATGCCTGAGCCATATTTAATTTTGATTTTTTTTTTTGTGCAGTGGCTTTGAGATATACTTATTAAAAAGGAAGGAAGGAAAGAGAAAAAAAAAGGAAGGAAAGAAAAAAAAGGAGGGAGGAAAAATCAGGAAACTTGGATACAATCTGAACTTTAAAAATACAGTTTTGGGGTTTCCCTGGTGGCGCAGTGGCTGAGAGTCTGCCTGCCGATGCAGGGGATGTGGGTTCGTGCCCCGGTCCAGGAGGATCCCACATGCCGCGGAGCGGCTGGGCCCGTGAGCCATGGCCGCTGAGCCTGCGCGTCCAGAGCCTGTGCTCTGCAATGGGAGAGGCCACAGCAGTGAGAGGCCCACTTACCGCAAAAAAGAAAAAAAAAAAAAAAATTAGTAGAATGGGTCTTGACGGGCCTGGTCCAGGTTTTTGTGTCAGTTGCCTACCACTGTTGTCATCTTTTTCTTGGTGTGGATTTCATTTGGGGTTAGCAGTCTTTTATGTAGACCAGTCCAATGTAGAGGCCCTTCTTAAGTGGGAAGTATGATTACAAGAGTTATTTCCTTCAATTCTATTGTGTCCTTAAGAATATCTGATAAGCGTCCTTTTGAGAAAGAATCTGTTAACCTGTTTTATCTTTTTATTTTTAATTCTATAAATTTATTTATTTATTTATGGTTGCGTTGGGTCTTCATTCCTGCACGCAGGCTTTCTCTAGTTGTGGCAAGCAGGGGCTACTCTTCCTTGCGGTGCGCAGGCTTCTCATTGCGGTGCCTTCCCTTGTTGCGGAGCATGGGCTCTAGGCACACAGGCTTCAGTAGTTGTGGCACGTGGGCTCAGTAGTTGTGGCTTGCAGGCTCTAGAGCACAGGCTCAGTAGCTGTGGCGCACGGGCTTAGTTGCTCCACGGCATGTGAGATCTTCCCGGACCAGGGCTCGAACCCATGTCCCCTGCACTGGCAGGCAGATTCTTAACCACTGTGCCACCAGGGAAGTCCCATTTTATCATTTGCACTCATAGGAAATATTCCCCCACTCTAGTTTGTAAGGTGAGACCTGCTATCACATCGACTGTAAGTATCAATATATATTCTGGGATTGGAACTATGAACACTTCATATTTGGTGGGGGGGTAACCGCCCAGTTTGTAACATCAGTGATATCTTTTGCTCTTACCATTCCACCGCCATACCCAGGGCTCTCTGTCATACAGAGAGTGGGCCACATTTCCTTATATTAATGTCCATTCAGCCCTGGTGTCCACCAGGGCTAAGATAGTTTGTCTGTTCTTTAGGGACCAATAAATGGTTAATTCTACACGAGGCCTCCAGTTCCCTGAAACCTACATTACGGTGGCCCAGGATCTTTCCCTGAAACCCACATTACTGTGACCTGGGACCTTCTGGGACCTTGGCTATACCCCTAATCTAGTGGCCTTGGGGGCTGACACATTCCTTCCACCTCCAATGGTAGGGCCTCTTCCTCTGGAGGAGTGGAAGGAATGTCTTGGGTCTCTCTTATTTGGTAAACTGTTGTTCAAACTTTAGCTTCTGCCATAGCTCCACTAACGTAGCATTGGGCTGCTTATCTATCTTGGTTATAGGGTTCCCCACCACCACTAGGTCCTGCCCCATCTGTTTTCTAGTTACTCGGGTGAGTCCCTGGAAGGAACAAGGAGGAGCCTTACCTCCTTCTCCCACGTCTTTGGGATTAGTGGTTCTGATCCCCTAGTGCCGTATCTTTTCCATTTCTCCCAACTCTGCTATTGTTTGCACCACCCAAGCAAGTGGGTGCCCTACGAAGGGACTCAGGATGCAAACTAGAGCCCCATACCATTGCCCAGGAGCAGACTGGAGGATTGTGTTCTTCATGCCTGCTGTAAATAACTCATTGTCTGGGACCCAGTAGTGCTGGGCATATATGGTGGGTTTCATGCCTAGTTTTCTTAATACATCTTGTAGTTTTTCCATGGCTTGTCAATGGAGAGGTGGAGTAGGTACATCCCCTTCATCGGGCTAGGTGGCGCAGCAGGCGGCCATTATCCAAGACAGCAAGGAAATCACTTTGCCCTCATTGATGGCCCCATATAAATGCTCCCAGAGGGCTGGGTGCCGAGTCACAGAGGCAGTCTTTGACATATCCAGGCCAGTTAACATCATGCCTTCCCCACCAAAATCCCAGATATGCAGCAACCAAGCCACGACTGATTCCCTCCCCTTTTGTCACCCAGTTCAACTAGTTCAGTCTGGGTGCAGTGTCTGAGGGTGGCCAGTGAGCCCCACTCTGGGGGAGGGAGCAGATCGTCATCTACACTCTGTGGTCTAAGCTGAAATTTATATTTGGTGGTCATCATAGGGCCAGCCACTGGCCTCACTGAGACAGAGAGTCCTATGACCTCATCCCAATCTTCCTCATCAGTGCTCTTGTAGGGTCCCATACTTTGGGGTCCCAATTTGGACAGACCATGACCATCTGGACTGTCAGGGAAGCTGCCTCCCCTTTAGCTGGGCCACGCAGCAGGCTAATGTCTCTAATGTCCCATCTTGTTCCCTCAATCTAGCCACTAATGTGTCTGTAGTTTCAGTTTGGACCAGCTTAGTGTTTTCTCTCGTTTTTTTTTTTTTAAATTTATTTAATTAATTAATTTATTTTTGGCTGCGTTGGATCTTCGTTGCTGTGCGCGGGCTTTCTCTAGTTGCGGTGAGCGGGGGCTACTCTTCGTTGCAGTGCGCGGGCTTCTCATTGCGGTGGCTTCTCTTGTTGCAGAGCATGGGCTCTAAGCGCCCCGGCTTCAGTAGTTGTGGCTTGTGGGCTCTAGAGCACAGGCTCAGTAGTTGTGGCACACGGGCTTAGTTGCTCCACGGCACGTGGGATCTTCCCGGACCAGGGCTCAGAACCGTGTCCCCCGCATTGGCAGACCGATTCTTAACCACTGAGCCACCAGGGAAGTCCTTCTCTCAAGTTTTTTTTTTTTTGCGGTACGCGGGCATCTCACTGTCGTGGCCTCTTCTGTTGCGGAGCACAGGCTCCGGACGCGCAGGCTCAGCGGCCATGGCTCACAGGCCCAGCCGCTCCGCGGCACGAACCCACATCCCCTGCATCGGCAGGCGGACTCTCAACCACTGCGCCACCAGGGAAGCCCCTCGCAAGTTTTAATTCCTCCTCTAGACGCCTAACCTCAGCCTTGGCCGATAGTTCACCACCCATGGCCTTTCTTAACGCAGCAAGCAACGGCCAGCCCACAGCTGCAGCCACTACCTTATTGTCTAACTTCTTTTCTCCCACTGTAATGGAGGCCAATAGCTCTGCAATACCCTTAGGGGTATCTGTGAGTTCTCCGTACTCTCTTGGCGGCCCCCATTTATCAAGAACAGCTGCCAGAGGGTTCCACATGCTAGTGCACAGCCACCCTGGGATTTTCCTGGTAACTTTCCATTCCCCATTCTTATTTCCCAACATCTCAGCACTCACGGGGGTTTCCCCGGCCTCCTGGGTGTCTAGACAATTGCTGGGTGCACCTCACAGGCCTGCAAAGCTTGTAGCTGCCCAGCCACAAGACCAAAGAAAGAGCCTGGAGGCACCGACAGAGACGTCAGTGATTTATGGGAGCGGGGAGCTTACACGTCCGAAGCAAGGTCCTGGAGCAGCTCTGCACCGTGGAAGGCTGACAGCAGGCAGGATGAGGCAGCAGTCTTCTACCAGGGGGAGGGGGAAGCTACCAGTTATAGGGGGAATTGACATCAGGTTGGCTCATTGGTTACCAGGGAAAACAGGGAGGAGCAAGTCCCTCATAGCCTCCTGGGGCAGATGTTTCCCTTAGATAAATTATCTGGATGGAGCCGGTTCTGGCCTAATTAGAACAATCACAAGCTGGGGGTGGGGGAGAGGAAGAGTATGTGGGGGCCAAGCACATGGGCAGTTACCAATTAGGTTCTTATGATTAAGAGGTAAGGTCAGTCGCATACAGATGAGTCAGGGACTGGGAGTAGGGGAAGCACAGAGGGTGAGAGAACAGCAATCCTGAGTGGCCTGATCATACAGCTGGTTCCCGCATACACGTTTTTCCTGTATATTCAAGATTTTTTGTTAAGGAGAATTTCAAATGTTGCAGGAAAGAAAGTGGGGCACAAGAGGATGGTCACATCCCAGGTCTCAGGCTGGTGCCTGGGACAGCCACCAAGTGTGTGTTCTTGACACTGTGCAGGAAAGAGTTCAAGAGCGAGACATAGTAAAGTGAAAGGTTTATTCAGGGAGATACACATCCCATAGACAGTGTGTGGGCCATCTCAGAAAGCGAGAGGTCCCAGGGTACAGGGTTGTCAGTTTTTGTAGGGTTGGATAATTTCATAGGCTAATGAGTGGGAGGAGTATTCCAACTATTTGGGGGAAGGGGCAGGGATTTCCAGGAATTTGACAACTGCCCACTTTTTGGCCTTTTATGGTCGGCCTTGAAACTGTCATGGCGCCTTGGGTGGGTCATTTATCATATGCTGATGTATTACAATGGGCGTACACTGAGGCTCAAGGTCTAGTGGAAGCCAGTTATCTGCCATTTTGGACCTAGTTAGTTCTATGGTTCTAACCAGTTTATGTCATGTCCTCAATGGCTGTCATTCTTTTAAAGGTTGTGCCCTGCTCCCTTCCCGTCTCACAAACATGCACAAAAGAAGAAAGAATAGTAAAATCAACCTCCATATCCCCATCCTCAGTAATTACTTCATCCATCCCTTTTATCTTTTTCCTTTTTCTGAATTATTTTAAAACAAATCTCCAAATCGTATCAGTTCACCTCTACATCCTTTGGCGTGCATCTTTAAAAAATATGGACATTTTCTTACATAACCATAACATCCTGTCACATTTGATGGAAACATTTTAAAAAACACGTTTAAATGAACAATTCTTTGATTTCATCTAATACCCCGTTCATACTCAAATTTCCCCTTGTCTCAAAAATGGCCTTTTTCCAAATGGTTTCTTCTAATCAGGATAGAGATATAGTTCCACTAAAGATGTCTTGCCTGTTTTGAAAAGAAAAATGGGTCAATAGTGCTCTTCTGTTTGCTTTCGCCCCTTGACATTGTGTCTGAGAAGCCCCCGTGTGAGTAAGGAAAGAACTAGGCCATTATTATTAACACCTGCAGGGCCTTCTCTTGTATAGATGTGTAAACAGATAGGTTAGGGGGTCCCCAGAGAAAGAGAACCAGGAATGGTTTTCTTGCCATAAGAGAAGCCTCTTTGGCCTAAGCCATTTTGTGATCTAAGCCTGGCCACAGTGCTTGAACAGGTCTCAGTAATTAATGATCTTTAGGGAACAGAGGAATGCAGGAACAGAGAAAAGGCAGTCAAACACTAGTGCAGTGATAAAGCAGAGTCCTAGTTCCTCTTAGTTCCTTCCCCTACTTAATAATATATCTTTGAGTTCTGCAGGAACTAAGGCCCCCACCCAGGTGGAGGGTGGGGTGATGTTGACCTGCCAGACTTCAATCAGCTAAAGCTTGGACTCTGTTGACCTTTGCCCCAATTCTATGCTGAATTCTCCTCTGCTCAAGCCCCTTTATAAATACACATGTATCCTTAGCTTAAAACTTCCCCAATTCTGCTGTTCGGGGAGATACAGCTTTGAGAAAAATCCCCGGTATTCTCCTTACTTGCCGCAAGTAATAATAAATCCTTTCTTCTCCTGATCTTTGGCTTGGTTGTATCTATTGGCTCTACACCCACCAAGAGGTGAACCCAGTTTTTGTGTAACAGATGTGTCATCAAGTTGTAAACCATTTCTGGATATTTAGGTTGTTTCCACTTGTCTTGTGTTGGGACTTCCCTGGCGGTCCAGTGGTTAAGACTCCACGCTTCCACTGCAGGGAACATGGGTTTAATCCCCGGTTGGGGAACTAAGATCCCCCATGCTGCGCAGCCAAAAAAAAAAAAAGTCCTACAACCAGGTGTTTTGTTTTGTCTATCACAAGTGGTACTGTAGTTGTTGTTTGTCCATATGAACTATTAAAGAAAAAAAAGCCAAATTCAAATCTCTTGCAGCCACGGAAAAGCAGCTCAGGATGAAAGACAAGTCCTCCTGGACCTGGAAATGGGACCTAAGTCTGAAGGCGATGATGGCGGCAATCAAGCTCCCCTCCCCTCCTCACATCCTGGCGAAAGGCTGCTCTCAAGTCGGACTGAGTCAGGTTGTAAGAAAAACAACTGGGGCGGAAGGCAGGAGGGAGCTCTAGAACCTCCAGGAGACCCGGCTGTGTTTACAAGAAGGAAGCACAAATCTTTCAAGCTCGGAGAGTCCCAGGGGAACAGCTGCTTCCAGCGTCTGTTTCCTCCTGCAAACAGGATGTTATACTATTGTCCCTTCTTGGCTCAGGTTTGCATTTAATTGTCCATCCATTCCTTCACTGTGGGCTTTATGGATCTGGCCTTTCTTATTCCAGAATGTAAGGAAGGTCTGGGATTTTTTTTTTTTTTTAATCTCCCAACATCTGGGAAGAGGAAGTTTGACAGGTTTAGTATTCTCACATTTGCTTTCGAACCCTGCCATCGAGTGCTGTGTGGCTAACACATTTGTGGTCACTTTGTCCTTTGGGGCATTAAGTAATTTCAGGCATATGTACCTAATCACTGCTCTGCTGTGGGCCCAGGGGACATGGCAAGGCTAAGGCCAGCTTGCTTAAGGTCTGAGGTTTCTCTTCCCCCAATAAGGACACCCTGGGGACTGAGTTTTGAATCTAGATTCGATCGAGGTTCTTTCTTTTGCTTTGAATAGAATTGGGTGTGTGTGGGGAGGGTGGCTTGTTGTTTTGTTTTGTTTTCTTAAATTACAGAATCTCTTTCAACTAGACAAAAGAAACATAAAATCTAAACTTATTTTGTAGGAAATCTCTTAGAATGTACAACAGACCCAGAGGAATATGGATCATTTTGCAAAACCCAGTCATTGATCCTGCTGGCCCAGCAGAACCCTAGGGGCTTCGTTTATAACATGTCTGGGTGTTCCTACAAGCCATTCCTGAAGGAAGTGCGTCTGGCAGAGGGGGAAATGGCTATGAAAAGCATATTCAAGGATCTTGGTCCCAAAGAATGTAAAACTTCTGTGGAGCACAGGGGCGCTGGCAGCCAGCAAGTGCCACGCTGCTCTGTCACGCTGCTCTGTGTCCTTTAGCTGAGGCAGCTAAACCGAGCTCCCGGGTTAAAGGATAAGAACCAGCACCGTATCATCGGGAAGGAGCACACAGTGCAGAGGGCACAGGGTGAATCCTCTGACACAGGACACCTCAAGACACGCCAGGCTCAGACAGGAGGCTAAGCTCATGATTGAATGTTGGCTAATTGAGGTTGAGCAAGAGAGAAAAAAGCCCAAGGGAGTGAAATAAACTGAGGAGAGCTAGCACTAGGATGCAAATAACTGGCCTCCTTCCATGACCTCTCTCAAAAATACCATAAGAGAAAGTGAAAGATTTGGGTTCATTGTAAATTTTCTATTTCAATTAATTTCAAGCTTTTAGATTATGACTCTTCCAGAGCCGCCCTTCAGGCCTCCTCCTCCCTGTGAGCCAGCATGCATTCAAGTCATTGCAAAATGCAATCCCTTCCTGTGGAGGCAAAGGCCTGGTAAAGCAACCTCACCACTGTATGACCTGGGCATTAGACTAACATCTGATCCATTATTAAGCACTAGTTTGGCATCCTGGAATCACATTAATTGGAGAAATACATATCGATAAGAGGTTTAGCCTAACTGGCCTGATACATTTTCTCCTATGTATTAATAATTCCCCTCTGATTCAAGCTGGTATTATTCTCTGACCAGCCCCTAGATAGTTAAGAAACATATCTATGGAAAAATTTTAAAGAGCCCAGATTCTTGCATCTTCCCATACATAAAAAAGCACTAAAATCATTAATTTGAGATGTCTGTTCTTTGTGATTAGCAGTAATCTTTCTATGTTCAACTACATGTTTTGGGTTTTTTTCCAGCAAAAAAAAAATCATATATATCCTGGCTCCTCCCCTACTTCTATGGGACAGTTTCTCAGACATCTGAGAGGCTGTCTCCTGCGATATCGTCCTCAGTAAAACACTGAATAAACTCAGCTCACTGCTCTTAGGTTGTCCATGTTTTTTTAAAAATAGACATCTGTAACCGCTGTGCGGACTGTTTCTTATTCATCATTGTAACCCGAGTACAGAGTCTGGCTAGCAGAGTTGATGATAAGTAATTTTTGTTGATTTCCCTTAAAGTCCATATAGTTTACTTATTCAATAAATACTAGGTTCCTACTTCTAAGAGTGCTTGTAAGAATTAACTTAAGATGATCAAATGAAAATGTGGTTAAATCACTAATTCACATTTCCTGAGCACTGACTATATATCCAGGCACTGAGCATAGTGCTGGAGATAGGGAATGAGGACAGAACCTCTGCCCTCTAGGAACTCACAGACTTGGGGAAGAGAGTTCACAGGCTAATGAGAAGGAAGGAAAGAAAGGGGAAAGAAAGAAGAAAGAAAGAAAGAAAGAAAGAAAGAAAGAAAGCAGAAAGAAAGAAAGAAAGAAAGAAAGAAAGAAAGAAAGAAAAAGAAAGGAAGAAAGAAAGAAAGAAAGGAAGGAAGAAAGAAAGAAAGGGAGAGAGAAAGAGAAGAAGAGAGAGAGAGAAAGGGAGGAAGGAGGAAAGAAAAGATAGGGCTTCACTTCTCCGTTACTCTCTGTTCCTGAAATCTTCATCAATTATCTGCCTTCTCCTAAAAAGAATTCTAGCCAGAATCTACCTTCTCAAGTGATGTTCCTGAGAACCTTATGCTGGAAGCTCCCTGTAGATAATGAGGGGAGCTACCACAGAAGCTGACATGGTTCTAACCGTTCAGGGCTGAGGCTGTGTAGCTGAAGACAAAAGCTTGGAGCTTGACCAGAAACTGTTCCTTGGGCCGTGGCCAGAGCAAAGAGCTGGTGCTGCCATCTGCTGGCCACGGAGAAGGTGGACCCACCCCCCGCCTGTTGGTAGGAGGAGGGAATGGCTACCTGATGGGGAGGGATGGGAACCTGTCACAACCTTTTTAGTCTAGAGGTGAGGAAACTGACGAAAAGGTCACATAACTGGTTTGTGGTGTAGCTGGGGCCAGAAAGCAAGTTCAGGGTTCCTGTAAAGCCTGATGCCTGCTCCTCTGGATTCAGACACGTGGAATGTAAAATCTCTAAATTGCAGTTTGGCCTTTTCCTACTCCTTCCTCTGTTTTCACTTTCTTTGATCAGTCCTTAGGGAGTTACCTCATTGTACTTCTAGTAACAGGCTGCCCTCCCCCTGTCGACCTCCTCCAGTCTTTGCTTTGGCTTGGTCAGAGGCCAATAAAATAAAGTGAAAGAAGTTTTGAAAATCTTGGAGGATGAAGGATTGTGGGCACAACCCAGCCCCCAGCTTCTCCCTGGAGGACTTCATCTGGGAGGTGCTGGTAATGTAAATGAAAGGTTCTGCCCCAGGAGGGGGCGTGTAGGGGGGGTTGGAAGGACGGCACTTCACTTCCAGGACAGCACAGCCTCTGCAGAACAGACCCCCAGATGTTTGGCCAAGGACATCTATAAGCTCCACGTCAAACACCTCTCTGCTATAGGCCAAGCGTTGCTCTCACTTTTCTCCTCATGTGCACCCACTCTCCCTTACACACTCACCTATCTTCACCCACACTTGCCCTCCACCCTCACCTGGAAGGCACAGGGTAATCAAAATGACTTCATGTCAGAGGCAGTTCAGCTAAGTCTTCAGAGATGTCTGGGTTTTGTGTGTGCTACTCTCTCCACCATGCTGTTTGCTGTGTACACACCTCTAGTATAATTACAGTGAAATATGGGCTAAGTGAGGTTGACTTGTGTGTCTGTTTCCTCTACGGGACCTATGAGTTTACCAAGGTCAAGGATTGTGTCTTTTATGTCTTTGTGTCTTAATCTCTGGTACTTAATCAATGCCTGATGCATGGTAATCAGTCAAAAAAAATGTTAGTTGGATGAGTAAATAAGTGAATGATTAAGATGAATGTTATATAAAATAATGAAGGCAATTAGAAAGCAAGGAATTTTTATGTAGCACATGGGACAAGTGTGCAACTTTCAGGATGACAGCTTTGAAGGGGACAATATGCAAAGTTCAATATTTGATGCATTTGTTTAAAATCAGTCATCTGTCTAATACTAATTTTTTGCTTGTATGGCACAGTGTAATTTTTCAATTCCTTTTTACAACTTTATTATCTTACTTGATACCCACACCCAGCGCTGAAATAGGGTGGTTAGGTGATGAGCCCCCAGGAATATGCTAGTGGAAGAGCTCATGTTAGAACCTAATGCTCTGATCTCCTAGCCAGCTGTCCTTACCACCATGTCAGGGCCCAGGCCCCTGTGACTAGCCTCCTGGTATCAACTGGGATTATCCAACCTCCTTAGTAGAACTCAGTTATACTACCAGGAGGAAAAACACAGCTTTGCCTTTTGCAGAAGGACAATGAAATACAGGCCTATGAAAGAACGCACCCACATGGGGCACTGCCTGTGGAAATCATTTGGAGAATTTGAGGTGTACGTTAAAGTCGGACACGTCGATGTCCATCAGAAGAACCTCTTTCCAGGATCAAAAGGTGACTAGAGTCAACAAAATAGAAATCCTGGGGCACCTGCTTGAGGAGGCCACCTGGGTCTGTGAAATGAGTGAACAGGAGGGAGCTGCAGCAATGCAGAGAGGGGCTGAATCTACACGTGTTCCACATGAACCATCAGAGGCACAAAGTGCCTATAAGAACTGTTCTGTCTGCCAACAAAGAGAGACAGTGACCACAGATGGCTCTAGGGAAGCTTCTCCAACATCTGGGAAATTAAGTTGAATGCTATGACTTTGCTAAATATAGAAATATATCAACTCTAAGCATGTAAAAGATACATCAAAATTGCTAATCTTTCCATTTAAAAATTTATTTCCATGAGTTCCCTGGTGGCCTAGTGGTTAGGATTCTGGGCTTTCACGGCGGTGGCCTGGGTTCAATCCCTGGCCGGGGAACTGAGATCACACAAGCTGTGCAGCCAAAAAAAAAAAAAAAGTATTTCCACAGATATTTGATCCATGTGGTTAGAGGGGCTTTGGAGGCTGCAGTCACGCACAACAAAGAGTTGTCTTATCAAATCTTGCCCTTACAGACCATGAGGAGAATTTGCTATTTGTAATCCTGGGCTATATACAAAAGATTAAACAACTGGATATTTTAAAATAACCATTTTCAGTTTAATAGATTAACTAGAAGTGTATCTCTTGCAACATATACCATTTTGATATTAAAATTTTTTCATCTGATACAATTTTGCATGGGCTGAAAATAGGTCAAGCTAAAACAACATGAAAGGCAAAGGGAATTTGTGTAAAGCTGGGAGAGAGGAAAGCATGACACTACCAACCCTTTCTAACCCTCCAGACAGAGGAGAAACCAACAGGTCTGGTTCTGTGTCTGGAACAGAAGGGAATATGCAGGAACCTGGATGGTGCTGCCTATAAAGAAAGGTTAATAATGGATAATCACAAGAGAATAAGTCTTACTAAAATCTTTGCTCTCTTCATGAAATGTTACAAAGGATTGTCCAGGATATTAACTCTCATCAGGAATTTGTTTTTTTGAATATCCTGCATGTTTACCTTGCCTGATACAACTTTTTCCCATGGTGGGAGACTCAAGAGTGTCTGAAGCCACTGGTCTTCTGTTAACTCAGAGCTTGAGTACCACCATTCCTGAGAGGAGATAAAGAGAACACAGAATTCATCAGTGCTCCTCAGCTTGTGTGGTCAAGACTGGGGTAATCCCCAAATGGTCAAATGTCCCTGAGCTTTTAAAACCAGGCGAACCCACAGGCAAACAATGAATTTTGCTGCCCAAACTAGGATACTAACACATGACTCCTTAAATAAACATGTAGAAACGTACATCCATTCACAAAAAAAAAAAAAATGTCATGAAGAACCTAGGGGTAAGACAGGAATAAAGACATAGACCTACTGGAGAACGGACTTGAGGATGTGCGGAGGGGGAAAGGTGAGCTGTGGCAGGGCGAGAGAGAGGCATGGACATATATGCACTAACAAACATAAGGTAGATAGCTAGTGGGAAGCAGCCGCATGGCACAGGGATATCGGCTCGGTGCTTTGTGACTGCCTGGAGGGGTGGGATAGGGAGGGTGGGAGGGAGGGAGACGCAAGAGGGAAGAGATATGGGAACATATGTATATGTATAACTGATTCACTTTGTTATAAAGCAGAAAATAACACACCATTGTAAAGCAATTATACCCCAATAAAGATGTTAAAAACAAAAACAAAACAAACAAAAAAACCCCAAATACCAAGTATAAGGCACTATGCTAGGGACCCAGTGGTTTTTGCATTCTAAGAGTTCACATTCTTGAAGGGAGGCAAGACATGGAACACAAAGTGGAATGTGGTGAGCCCTACGAGAAGGTGGAGATCTTGCTAAAGGCGATTTGCAGGAGGGGAAGATCCCATGAGAACTCAAAGGGGAAGAGGAGGTGCAAATACCTGACCTATGGACGTGTCACCCCTTTCAGTAAGGGTCCAGAAAAGCCTCTGATGGCCTTTCACACCTGGTGAAACCCAGACGGGCAGTGGGCTTCTGGGGCTCCTTTGCATCCCCTGTGAGCATCCCCTTCCCCAGCTTGCTAGCTGATGCTACATACTTTGCTCATGTTCAGCCAGCATTTCTCCAGCACATTCCCTTGTGTTTCACAGAGCTGTAAGGCTGTGTTCAGGAAGAGGTTGCAGTTCTGGCCATCTCCCATTAGTATACAGACATAGGCCATCAGGTGGTAGAGCCTTGGGTAGAAGACAGGCCCAGTGGTATTTTGAGCCACCAGATTCTCCAAGTTCTAAAGAAAAAAAGCAACATTCAGAATTAGAAACGGGTCCTTGACTGGAAAGATTTTTCCTTCTCAGATGATTTGGGATCATTTCAAGGGTATAAGCAATCAAGCAAAAAAGCATATTACAGAGACATACATAGAAAGTAGTGATTAGATGATAAATGTCAGGTGGAGTAGCCCCAGTGGCCTACCCAGACCAAGAATGTGATATGGGTGGGCACAATAACCCTTTTTGGCAACCACTTTTTAAAAATGAAACTAGGTCCCCCTGAAATTCAGTTCCCCTGCTGAGTTTATGACTAACCTCTCTATCTAAAACTTTATTCTCTTTCTTGTCCTGCCTCCCTGTTCCCCCCAGGATTGAGGAGTATCAAAGAAAGGGGGTGACTGAAACTAAGCAGGACCCTGCAGGGCTCTCCCAGATACAAAAGCCCTTCTGTGTCCCCTGTTTCCTGTTTGTAGAAAAGGGCTTTGGTCTTCTAGGCCTTCCCTGAGTTCCAAAGGGCAGACTCAAGCAGTTACTAATTAGGGAAGTGAGGGGATGCAGAAAAACAGTCAAGAAACAATAGTTCAGTGATAAAACAGAGTCCTAGCTCCTCCCCAAGGGATATACATCACAAACTGATACATCTTTGAGTTCTTCTGCAGGAACTAAGACCCCCACCTAGGTAGAGGATTGTGACTACATGCTGACTACAAGATACAGACCCAGACTGGTTGGAACCAGAAGGCTGATGATTAAGATTCCTGAAACACCGCCCTATTACATCACCACCAGCCAATCAGAATAAAGTCATGTACCCTGCAGCTCTCACCCCAAAATGTTGCCTTTAAAAACCCTTCCCTGAGGGACTTCTCTGGTGGTCTAGTGGTTAAGAATCCGCCTTCCAGTGCGGGGGACATGGGTTTGATCCCTGGTCAGGGAACTAAGATCCCATGTGCTGTGGGGCAAGTAAGCCTGTGCACTCTAGAGCCTGTGCACCACAACTAGAGAGCCTGCACGCTGCAACCAATGAGCCTGCACACTCTAGAACCCGCGTGCCACAACAAAGGTCCCATGTGCCGCAACTAAGACCTGACGCAGCCAAATAAATAAATAAATATTTAAAAAATAAAAAATAAAAAACCTTCCCTGAAAATCTTTGGGAGTTTGGGCCTTTTGAACATGAGCCACCCATTCTCCTTGCTGGGCCTGACAATAAATGCTGTACTTTCCCTCACCACTACCTGGTGTCAGTAAATTGGCTTTGCTGTGTGGTGGGCAAGCAGACCCAAGTTCAGTTCAGTAACAACAACAACAAAACCACAATATTTTCTTTCGATTACCAAAGCAATATAAGTTAATTTTCAAAATTTAGAGAATTATACCTCAATTGAAAAAAAAATGTAGACATTGTAGACATTGTAACACCTAAAAAGAAATATTTTCACATTTGGATACATACTCTCCCGTTTTGTTATTTCTTTGCTGTGGACAGGGAATGTTGCCCACCATTGCAGTTCTACAAGAATCAAGCCATTAGCCACTGCAGCCACCCACCGATGGTGGGGCCTGAGAAAAACAGGAAGCATTTTGTGTTTTGGATACTGGCCATAGTTAAGATGCATATCTAAGGAATAATCTCAATGAACTCAGAACCTTGCATCTTCCGTACATAGAAAAGTACTAAAGTCATTAACTTGAGATATGTGTTCTTTGTGACTAGCAGTAATCTTTTGATGTTCTTCCCAGGAAAAAACTCCTATATATCCTGTCTCCTTCCTTACTCCTTCAGAGCAGTTACTCAAAAGCTATCTGAGAGGCAATCCTCCAGGCTACAGCTATGGTCCTCAGTAAGATCCCCAAAGAAAATTTAACTTGCAACTTTTAGGTTGTGTGTTTTTCTTCAGTCGACACTGCCTATCACTTACACACACACACACACACACACACACACACACACACACTCATACCCACCACAACTGGGATCATACTGAAACAGGAGGAAAGGGGGCAGGGAACAATCTTTGAAAGAATAACATAGCCCGAGGACATGACATAAACTGATTAAAAAACCAAATGGGTCCAAGGTGGCGGACAAGTCGACTTCCACTAGACCTTGAGCCTCAGTATACACTCACTGTAATACATCAGCAAGCTAAATGACACACCCACAGGTACCATGACAGTTCCAAGGATCCATAAGGATCAAAAAGTGGGCAGTGGCCCAATTCCTGGAAATCCCCACCCCTTCCCTGAAATAGCTGGAATACTCCTCCTACTCATTAGCCTATAAAATTACCCACCCCTGTAAAAACTGACAACCCTCATACCCTGGTGCCTTTCTCACCTTCTGAAATGGCCCACACTCTGTCTGTGGAGTGTGTTTCTTCTGAGGCCTTTCTCACCTTCTGAGATGGTCCACACACTATCTGTGGAGTGTGTTTCTCTCTAAATAAATCCACTTCTTACCTATTACTTTGTCTCTCACTGAATTCTTTCTGCGATTAGACATCAAAAACCTGAGCTTCAGTAAGCCCTGAAACCAGGTGTGTGATCTCAGTTGGAAGACTATAGGTTTTGGCTGGGTTCGAGTCCCGGCATGTGGGTTCTAGTCCCAATCTGAGGTGCATAGTTTCAAAATTAATCACCAATACAGTAACATTTTTTTCTCATTTAGCACCACATTATGAATATTTTCCAATGACATGATTCTTTTTTTTTTCTTTTCTTTTTTAAACATCTTTATTGAGGTATAATTGCTTTACATTGTTGTGTTAGTTGCTGCTGTATAACAAAGTGAATCAGCTATATGTATACATATATCCCCATATCCCCTCCCTCTTGGGTCTCCCTCCCACCCTCCCTATCCCACCACTCTAGGTGGTCACAAAGCACTGAGCTGATCTCCCTGTGCTATGCAGCTGCTTCCCACTACCTATCTATTTTACATTTGGTAGTGTATATATGTCCATGCCACTCTCTCACTTTGCCCCAGCTTATCCTTCCCCCTCCCCATGTCCTCAAGTCCATTCTCTACGTTTGTGTCTTTATTCTAGTCCTGCCCTTAGGTTCATCAGAATCATTTATTTTTTAGATTCCATATATATGTGTTAGCATACGGTATTTCTGTTTCTGACTTACTTCACTCTGTATGACCGACTCTAGGTCCATCCACCTCATTACAAATAACTCACTTTTGTTTCTTTTTATGGCTGAGTAATACTCCATTGTATATATGTGCCACATCTTTATCCGTTCATCTGTCGATGGACACTTAGGTTGCTTCCATGTCCTGGCTATTGTAAACAGTGCTGCAATGAACATGGTGGTACATGTCTCTTTTTGAATTATGGTTATCTCAGGGTATATGCCCAGTAGTGGGACTGCTGGTCATTAGTTCTATTTTTAGTTTTTTAAGGAACCTCCATACTGTTCTCCATAGTGGCTGTATCAATTTACATTCCCACCAACAGTGCAAGAGGGTTCCCTTTTCTCCACACCCTCTCCAGGGTTTATTGTTTGTAGATTTTTTAATGATGGCCATCCTGACCGGTGTGAGGTGATACCTCGTTGTAGTTTTGATTTGCGTTTCTCTAATGATTAGTGATGCTGAGCATCCTTTCATGTGTTTGTTGATAATCTGTATATCTTCTTGGAAGAAATGTCTATTTAAGTCTTCTGCCCATTTTTTGATTGGGTTGTTTGTTTTTCTGATATTGAGCTGCATGAGCTGCTTGTATATTTTGGAGATTAATTCTTTGTCAGTTGCTTTGTTTGCAAATATTTTCTCCCGTTCAGAGGGTTGTCTTTTCATTTTGTTTATGGTTTCCTTTGCTGTGCAAAAGCTTTGAAGTTTCATTAGGTCCCGTTTGTTTATTTTTGTTTTTATTTCCATTTCTCTAGGAGGTGGGTCAAAAAGGATCTTGCTATGATTTATGTCATAGAGTGTTCTGCCTATGTTTTCCTCTAAGACTTTGATAGTGTCTGGCCTTACATTTAGGTCTTTAATACATTTTGAATTTATTTTTGTATATGGTGTTAGGAAGTGTTCTAATTTCATTCTTTTACATGTAGCTGTCCAGTTTTCCCAGCACCACTTATTGAAGAGGCTGTCGTTTCTCCATTGTATATTCTTGCCTCCTTTGTCAAAGATAAGGTGACCATATGTGCGTGGGTTTATCTCTGCGCTTTCTATCCTGATCTGTATTTCTGTTTCTGTGCCAGTACCATACTGTCTTGATTACTGTAGCTTTGCAATATAGTCTGAAGTCAGGCAGCCTGATTCCTCCAGCTCCGTTTTTCTTTCTCAAGATTGCTTTGGCAATTTGGGGTCTTTGGTGTTTCCATACAAACTGAAGTCAGAGCCTGATTCCTCCAGCTCCGTTTTTCTTTCTCAAGATTGCTTTGGCAATTTGGGGTCTTTGGTGTTTCCATACAAATTGTGAAATTTTTTTGTTCTAGTTCTGTGAAAAATGCCATTCGTAGTTTGATAGGAATTGCATTGAATCTGTAGAGTGCTTTGGGTAGTAGAGTCATTTTCACAATGTTGATTCTTCCAATCCAAGAACATGGTATATCTTTCCATCTGTTTGTATCACCTTTAATTTGTTTCATCAGTGTCTTATAGTTTTCTGCATACAGGTCTTTTGTCTCCTTAGGTAGGCTTATTCCTAGGTATTTTATTCTTTTTGTTGCAATGGTAAATGGGAGTGTTTAATTAATTTCTCTTTCAGATATCTTGTCATTAGTGTATAGGAATGAAAGAGATTTCTGTGCATTAATTTTGTATCCTGCTACTTTATCAAATTCATTGATTAGCTCTAGTAGTTTTCTGGTAGCATCTTTAGGATTCTCTATGCATAGTATCATGTCATGTGCAAACAGTGACAGTTTTACTTCTTGTTTTCCGATTTGGATTCCTTTTATTTCTTTTTCTTCTCTAATTGCTGTGGCCAAAACTTCCAAAACTATGTTGAATAAGAGTGGTGAGAGTGGGCAACCTTGTCTTGTTCCTGATCTTAGTAGAAATGGTTTCAATTTTTCACCATTGAGAATGATGATCCCTTGATCATTATGTAGTGTCCTTCTTTGTCTCTTGTAATAGTCTTTATTTTAAAGTCTATTTTGCCTGATATGAGAATTGCTACTCCAGCTTTCTTTTCATTTCCATTAGCATGGAATATCTTTTTCCATCCCCTCACTTTCAGTCTGTATGTGTCCCTAGGTCTGAAGTTGGTCTGTTGTAGACAGCATATATACGGGTCTTGTTTTTGCATCCATTCAGCCAGTCTATGTCTTTTAGTTGGAGCATTTAATCCATTTGCATTTAAGGTAATTATCCATATGTATGTTCCTATGACCATTTTCTTAATTGTTTTGGGTTTGTTAAAGTAGGTCTTTTCCTTCTCTTGTCTTTCCTGCCTAGAGAAGTTCCTTTAGCATTTGCTGTAAAGCTGGTTTGGTGATGCTGAGTTCTCTTAGCTTTTGCTTGTCTGTAAAGGTTTTAATTTCTCCATCGAATCTGAATGAGATCCTTGCTGGGTAGAGTAATCTTGGTTGTAGGGTTTTCCCTTTCACACTTTAAATATGTCCTGCCACTCCCTTCTGGTTTACAGAGTTTCTGCTGAAAGATCAGCTGTTAAACTTATGGGGATTCCCTTGTATGTTATTTGTTGCTTTTCCCTTCCTGCTTTTAATATTTTTTCTTTGTATTTAAATTTTGATGGTTTGACTAATATGTGTCTTGGCTTGTTCCTCCTTGGATTTATCCTGTTTGGGACTCTCTGTGCTTCCTGGACTTGATTGACTGTTTCCTTTCCCGTATTAGGTGATTTATTCTGACCAAGACGCCATCCCTTGAGCACTGGCTAAGGGAGTATTCAAATAAGCAGTTAAAATGCGATGGGGAAGTTTTCAACTATAATCTCTTCAAAGATTTTCTCAGTCCCTTTCTTTTTCTCTTCTTCTTCTGGGACCCCTGTAATTCAAATGTTGGTGTGTTTAATGTTGTCCCAGGGGTCTCTGAGACTGTCCTCATTTCTTTTCATTCTTTTTTCTTTATTCTGCTCTGTGTTCGTTATTTCCGCTATTTTATCTTCCAGGTCACTTATCCATTCTTCTGCCTCAGTTATTCTGCTATTGATTCCTTCTGGAGAATTTTAAATTTCATTTATTGTGTTGTTCATCATCGTTTGTTTGCTCTTTAGTTCTTCTAGGTCCTTGTTAAACATTTCTTGTATTTTCTCCATTCTATTTCCAAGATTTTGGATCATCTTTACTATCATTACTCTGAATTCTTTTTCAGGTAGGCTGCCTATTTCCTCTCCATTTGTTTGGTCTGTTGGGTTTTTACCTTGCTCCTTCATCTGCTGTGTATTTCTCTGTCTTCTCATTTTGCTTAATTTCCTGTGTTTGGGGTCTCCTTTTCGCAGGCTGCAGGTTCGTAGTTCCTGATGTTTTTGGTGTCTGCCCCCAATGGATAAATTTGGTTCAGTGGGTTGTGTAGCCTTCCTGGTGGAGGGGACTGGTGCTGTGTTCTGGTGGATGAAGCTGGATCTTGTCTTTCTGGTGGGCAAGGCCATGTCTGGTGGCGTGTTTTGGGGTGTCTGTGAACTTAGTATGATTTTAGGCAGCCTCTCTGCTAATGGGTGGGGTTGTGTTCCTGTCTTGCTAGTTGTTTGGCATGGGGTGTCCAGCACTGGAGCTTGATGGTCATTGAGTGGAGCTGGGTCTTTGTGTTGAGATGGAGATCACTGGGAGAGCTCTTGCCAATTGATATTACGTGGGGCCAGGAGGGCTCCGGTGGTCCAATGTCCTGAACTCGGCTCTCCCACCTCAGAGGCTCAGGCCTGACACTTGCTGGAGCACCAAGACCCTGTCAGCTACATGGCGTAGACAACTGTGGTAAAAATCTGGCTGGTATCTTGGATTTTTCTTTGCTGGGTGATTTATCCTGAGCAAGACGCCATTCCCTTGAGCACCAGCTAAGGGAGTGTTCAAATAAGCAGTTAAAATGCAGTGCAGGCAACATGGGAATGAGGATCCTCAGGGAGAACACAAAGCAGGAACTTCTTAATTTCTCCTGGAAGATGTGGAAGGGATGTGAGATCTGAAGTAAGAAGACATGGCCAGACAAACAATGTTGAAAGAAAGCAGATTATATATATAAAGGTGCTAGACAAGGGTGGATGGCTGTTGCAAGAATTAAAAATAGTTATGAAAGTTTGAAGAGTAGATTTGGGTAAGGGAGTTAAAGAAAATCTGGAGATGAAGCTGAGGTGACATGCAGATGCTCTATCTTAAAGGGCTCTTTTAAACAACATGATTCTTTTACATCAGATCTCACAAATTCAAATGCTGACAGAGCTGGGCAAGAAACATAAATAAGAGGCTGAATGTACCAAGATAAGAAGCAGAGGGGATTATGTCATACTGAAGAGGGTATGCCCTAAATGTCACCCCTCATCAATTCCAGCCAGTAGCTGCCCTTTAGGATTGGGGCCTAGAGTCACCAGATACTCCAATTTTTAAAACAAGAGTAAGAAATTCAGATTTTTTTTTAATGTGAAAGTATCCCAGGGACTTCCCTGGTGGTCCAGTGGTAAAGAATCCACCTTACAATGCAGGGGATACGGGTTCGATCCCTGGTCAGGGAACTAAGATCCCACATGCTGTGGGGCAAATAAGCCCATGCGCCACAACTGCTGAGCTCACATGCCTCAACTAGAGAGCCTGCGTGCCACAAACTACAGAGCCCACGTGCTCTGGAGCCTGAGCGCCACAACTAGAGAGAGAAAAACCCTCATGCCACAACTAGAGAGAAGCCCGTGTGCCGCAACGAAGAGCCCATGCACCGCAACGAAAAGATTCCACATGCTGCAACGCAGCCAAAAATAAATAAAATATCTTTAAAAGAAAAGAAAAGAAAAAAAATCCCAATGTTTAAATACACCATTTCTGACTTAACCAATATTTTTGTAAGGCATATGATCTTTATTTTTCCCTAGTTTTTTAAATACTATAAACCTGAGATCAATGTCTTTATAGATAAATTTTTGTTTGCCATCTGATTACTTCCTTAGGTTAGTTCCTAGAAGAAGAATTAAATGATGTGCATATTTTAAAGATATTCATGCATTTTGCCAGAATGCTCTCTAGGAAGTTTATGAGAGTCCTTCAGAGTATGAATGTGTCTTCTCTCATGTCTTTTCTAACTTGATGGTCAACAATACAATGTCTTTTTCTTTTATTGCATTTACTTCAATTTCATAGAAATGGATTGAAACATTGAGTTTTCCTGACTAACCTGTTACATGTTTATTTTGTCTATCAATTATTTATTCACGAAATTAAACATCTGCTGTGTGTAACCAAGCAGGACCCTACGGGGCCTTCTCGGGACAGACCGCTCCCACCATGTCCTCTGCCTTCCTCTTGTTTGTAGAAAAGCTGTAGTCTCCCAGGTCCCCCCTGAGTCACAGAAGCCTGGCTCAAGAATTAATGATTGAAAGGATATGACCATGTAGTGACAAAGATGGCAGTTGGGCCAGGAGCACTAGTAGCAATTTAAACAGTACATCAGCCATGTGGCAGTCACAGAATCTTTCGTTCCTCCATGAAGTAACTAGATAACATTACCTGTTGCACATTTCCTGAGTTGTTTTATAGATGTTAGAAGTTAACTACTTAATGACCATGAAATATAGCCCCCAGACCTACTGGAGCCTGAGGATTGATGACGTTAACCCCTGTGACACTGCCCTGTTACCTCATCATCAATCAGTCAGAGAAATGTGTACAAGCTGATTACATACCCTGTGAATCTTCTCCCTCACCTTGCCTTTAAAAATGCTTCCCTGAAACCTTTTGGGGAGTTTGGGTTTTTTGAGCATTAGCTGCCCCAGACTCCTTGTCTGGCACCTTACAGTAAATGCTGCACTTTCCTTCACCACACCTGGTGTCAGTAGATTAGCTTTACTGCATGTGGGAGAACGAGCCCAAGTTTTGTTCAGTAACATGTGTAAAAGGCATTGCTCTGTGTACTGTGGGAGATACTAAGTTTGATTTTGTGTTCTTTTGTGTACTTGTGCTCTTTCTACTCCCCACCTCTACCACTCCTTCTCATTCCTGGGCTTCCCAGCCCCATCCCCTTCTGGAACTCAAATCACAAACTCCTTGAGTACAAAGACAACATTTTACACATCTTTGTTGTAATCCCAATAGCACCTATTGTGTTTTTAACCTGTACTGTCTTTGGGATAGGTGAGGTTTATACTTTACTACTCATTAAATAAAGAGGTGCTTTCTTTTAACCAGCTGCTAATTTATCTACCTGGATTTCATATATCAGGTTGGTCAAAATTGTGGTACCCCTTTATTAGCACTGAATATTTTAAAGTGATAATGACAGTCAACTCTTATGTCATACGTAATGTGCCTGGTATTTGAAAGGAAAAAGAGAATTTTGGAATAAATTAAATCATATTTAAGATGGTAAAAATCTATTTTTTTAAAACAACATGAAGTTAAGCATGTTTTAAAACCCCCACAAGTAATTGTCTTAAGGAAAGATATTTGCTCCATCAAATTACATGAAATAAATTACATAATACACATAATAATTACATTAGTCATATGTAATACATAATAATTACATAAAACAAAATGTTTTATATCACCAATTTCCATATACTGTGTGAGAACCAGAAGAATGTTTTATGAATCAGAAATATAAATACATGTTCTATGTCAAAGAGTACATACGTCCAAGCAGTGATGACAGTGAACTTGTGTGTTTTCGGAGGCGGCGATTTAGTCAGCTGGTGTGAACAAATTGCAGGAAGAGATGCTGAGGTTGAGTGTGCTATGAGAGTGGTAGGGAGTGGGCTCCCACCTGGGCAAATTCTTTTCTATCCAGCAGCAGTGAAGAAGACCCAGCCCATAACAATGCCTCCGAAGATTAAATGAGCTACTATTCTTCACTGGTCTCAAGATGCCTTGTTTTGAAACATTTTAACATCTCTGAAATAGGGATGTGCCTTAAAATCGTCAGCATCTAGATTCTGCCAACAACCTGAAGGAACCTGCAAGCAGGTTCTTCACTAGATCATGAGAAAATACCTCAGCCAACACCTTGATTTTAGCCTTGTAAGACCCTCAACAGAGAACCCAGCCAAGCCCGTCCAGACTTTTTTTTTAACTTCTTCTTTTTTTTTTTTTTTCAGTGCGCGGGCCTCTCACTGTTGTGGCCTCTCCCGTTGCGGAGCACAGGCTCCGGACGCGCAGGCTCAGCGGCCATGGCTCACGGGCCCAGCCGCTCCGCGGCACATGGGATCTTCCCAGACCGGGGCACGAACCCGTGTCCCCTGCATTGGCAGGCGGACTCTCAACCACTGCGCCACCAGGGAAGCCCCCGTCCAGACTTTTGACTGCTAAGCCCGGAGATGAGAAAAGAAGTGCTGTCATTTAAGCTGTTAAGGTTGTGTACTTGGAGACATAGCAGTAGAAAAGGAATTCACCTGCATTCAGTTTCTAAGAGAACAAGGCAAACACTTGTTAAGACGGCCCTGGAAGTTCAGCCCTTCATTCTCTTAGGGGGGCTTTGCCCATGCTGGGCTGTAGACTCTGGGAGGCAGACACCAGGTTTAATTTGTTCACTCTTGTACCCCAACACATAGTATCAGGTCCTTACTACGTATCAGCTGAATGTTTTAAATTGCCGTGTGCAAAGATTTATCTACCAAGATGTTTATCACAGCAACAGCAATTAAGTACTACAGAAAAATCCTATCTAAGAATAGTTTGGCCATATCATCTAATAGTATATCTATAAGATAAAATACTAGGTTTCCTTTTAACTAGTGGTGCAGGAAACAATTTAACAGCAGGGAGTTATTCATAAATATATCTTCTTTAGTAGCAAGTTTAGAAAATGGAAATGTGTGCACACACATGGAAGAAAACTTGGAAAGTGATATCTTAATATGTATAAAGTGATTATCTCTGAGTAGTAAGGTTGTGGGCGATTTATATTCTAATTATGGGGAGGGAGTGGCCTTCAAAAACTTAAACTATAAAACACGTGTAACTTCTGTAATCAGAGAAAATAATTATCACAGGAGGTAGAGAAAAATCCATTTAAGGCATGACGTACCAGGGAAACCAGAGAAGAGGCCTTACCTTGAGTAGGTCAACCCCACTGTCCTGAGCATTCTCTGATTGTTCTTCCATTTGCTTTTGAAGGTAGAGAACTTGCCCTTCCATGTACCTACTGAGGCCTATGCAGTAAAGAGCTGCTGGGGTTCTTCTTGACACTAGACTTTTGGCTCTGTTGGAAAATATGTGAAAGTTGTCCCACTCCTGAAGTCTGGCATACCTGTATCATCACAGAAGAATAAGAAAAATCCCCATCACCCTTGGAATGGGCTCGTTTCCTGAAATGGGTCTCTCTAGAGGTGTAGCTCCTACTACGTTGGTCTCTGGAAGCCTGCCACTGGCCTATTCAGGAAAAATTATGTGATATGGAGCAAGGACAGAATATAATTTTTTGATGATTTCAAATGAATATAATTGGGGGGAATACTTGGGCAATATTAGCTACCATTTAATTCTTTGGACTCTTTAAAGTGAGGGAATTTCCTGGAAGTCCAGCGATTAGGACTTCTCACTTTTACTACCAGGGGCCCGGGGTTCAATCCCTAGCCAGAGAACTAAGATCCCACAGGCTGTTTGGTGTGGCCAGAGAAAAAATGAAACAGATCAGGCACTTGGAGCTATAAATTCTGGGGCTTGAAGAAATTGCTCTGATTTCAGAGAGAGAGAGAGCCTGGGCTGATACTATTCAAGGTGTGGGCCACAGACAGGCATCATCAGTACCATCTGAGTGCTCCTTAGAAATGCAAGCTCTCTGGTCCAACCCAGATCTACTGAATCAGACAGACTCTGGGGATGGGGCCAGAAATCTGAGTTAACAAACTCTCCAGATGATTCCCATGCCCATAAAGTGGGAGCAGTATTGGCCTAAGCTACAGCTGTTGCAAGAACTCTTCAGGTGAGGTAGAGTAGAATAAGAAATTAGGGTGATTTTTGGACTTTAGATTCCTTGAACTTGAACTCACAAGGGCAAATTAATTTGACTTTGAACTTTCACTTCTTTAGACTTTAGCTGGCCAGGGTAATTGATTTTTTGGATTTTAATTTCTCCCAATGAGTTTTATAATAAGAGAAGATTTCTATTCAAATTTGAAACTGCTCTAGTTTGTGGCACTTTACATAGGAATGTCTTCGTATTATCATTTAATCTCATCACAAAATCTTTAGATACTGGACAACATGACTGCATATATAATTTGAGATGGGAAGTGGAATAGGGAATGACTTTCAGTCTTGGGGATGGCTGTGGAAGTAATTTATTTAATGTTCTGGAGCCTTACTGTCCATCTACTTCCTTGAAGCTAAAGCCATAGCTACAGGCTTATTGAGTTTAAAAAATGTAATGGGTTAAAGAGATTAAGCCTCAGGCTCAATGGGTTAATGGAAGCCTGCTTCTTCCACCCTCCTGAAGTTTCCTTCCATGTGAGGGAGCTCCACTGGTGCAAAGCTCCACATTTCTTTCCCTGCCTCACTCACTCCTTCAATGACAAGGGGTGACTTTGTAGGCTGGTGACTTTGGGACAGAAATTAGGCAGGTGTAGCTCTCTTTCATCTTGAGAGCCAGTGAGACCCACGGGGAGCATGGTACTTCCTGCCTCAATGGGGTGGGGAGGGAGTGGAGCTTTCTAGAACTGCCTGCTGCTGATGGGTAAGTCTAATCCTGGGGTTCAATATTAGGAAGCTCACTTGCCTGCAGATACAAGCCATATCCTCCAACATCGGCTCTATTAACAATGATTATGATTCCATCTTGGGGGTGGGGAGGGGTTAAGCAGTGCTATTTATTAGTCTCCCTCAAACCCCCAACACTTCTCAGAAGCAAGTACTCTTTTCTTATTCGTCTCTCTATTAATACTGCACGCTGTGTACGCAATAAATGCTTGTTGCATTGAGTACAATTGAAGTGGCATCGCTTTACTGGCCTCAGTTGAGTGGGATGAACTAGGTGATACCCAAGGTGTTTTTCAGTATAAATCTGCTCTTGTCACTTTCAATCTGTCTTGGGTATAAATTAAAAGTACTTTCTTTTCTTTCCTTTTTTCAAATCTCATAGAACTCTTCCAGGATTCAACATTTTCAAATTTGGGAATTTAGTGGTATGCAACACATTGTTACCAGATAGCTATACATGAGTAAAGTCCCAGGAGGATTCCACTTTGGAACTTCAGTATTCTGTTGTCTTCGTTTTGGTGTATGAATTCCAAACATTCTTCAAATGACCTATAAACAAAGCCTAAAAAAGAGAGAAACAGGAGAGCTTGGCTGGTAGATTGGGGGTGGAGGGGTGTCGTCTTTCTGGCCTAATAGCTCCCAGGAGAATCTCCCACTGTGAGGACAGGCCTCAGGTCTCTGATAATTTTATGAATCCAAAGGGTCCCACGGATTACAACCACCAAGTGACTGCACTGCCCTGTGTTTGCTGAGCCCCTGCTTTTGTGGAAGTTTATGTGTATAAGATACAAGTCCATAATATCAACTAGGCAGGAGTGGGGTTTAAACCAACCCTCCCTGCTTGAGCCTCAGTGCAGCCTGGGACTTCTCAGTCTTCGCGTTCACACTTCCCTTGCTGGCAGCAATATCCACATCCCTCGTTGAAAATATGGCTGGGAAAAAGAATGCCCAGTGTGGCCCCTCTGGTTTAATATGTACACTGAGGCCTGCCTACCTGGTGTAACATGAAGGTTATCAGGAAAGAACTTGTTTTCCAAATCACTAACAGCTGCCAGTGCTTGGAACCCTCACCTCACCATTAGCAGCCCTACCCTTCATTTTCAAGCAGGAGTCTCTAAGTCTATCCTGCTAAAAAATTAAATGCCCTAGTAGAAGCCACAAAGTAAGATACTGTCAGTCACTATCACTTGTGTGACAAATGATCTGACGCTTTAACTGGCAGCTTAAATTCTAAATTCTCTTCGTTGTTGGTCCCTTGCAATCCTCGCACCTTCTAGCCAGAAACCCAGTGGTCTCAAAGCCTTAGCCCTGTCACCTGCCACACCACACCAACACAAGTGTTATTCCCCCAGTTTCTTATAAATTCCAAGGCCATGCTCACCAGAATAAAGCATGATGTCCAGGCAGACAAAGTAGAAAAATGCCTTGCTGAATATATGCTCTTCTGCTACAGAAAGATCCCACAGCCACCCCAGCACCTGGATCAGTTGCTTGTATCTATGGATAAGAAAAGGTGGTAGGATTAAAAAATAGTGTGTGGGGAGAGAAGGAAGTTCAGTCCTAGTCTCAGTCCTGCCCAGCCATTCAGGACCAAATACGATTCTTCAACAGACTTCAAACCCACTCCTAAATCTCAAGTTGGCTCTCTGTTCAAACTGTTCTTTCCTGGACCTCTCTATCAGGGTGGCCAGAGTCAGGCCAAGTTGGCCTGCGCCTCTGGTCCTGGTTTGGAAAATGCCTTGAGATAAATACCTGTTTTTCAAGAAGAGGGATTTACAAAGCCAGCAGAGGACCAGATAGTGTTTGTTGGGATTATGAAGAAATGACCACATCTTGTGGGCTCGAGAGCCTGGGGAGAAAACAATTCCAGTATATTTCTGGGCATTACCTGTATCTGCAAGTTCTTTCTTGACCAACCAGGGCTTACCTAAGTCAATGGCCAAGTCCAAGTGACCCGTTAGGAGCTTGATATAGCCAAGTGTATCGGCCACGTAGGTCATGATTTCAACGCCCTCGCGTTTCAGGGGGAGGTTGAAGATGTGCTCCATGGTCATGACCTCATATTTGAACCACACGCCCTGGTAGCCGGCTAGATGGTGGTACAGTGAATAGTCCAGATAGGCCTTAATGATCTGAAATGGCAGCAGTGGAGAAGAGGAGAGACGGGGCAAGACTGGGATGGAACCCGAAGCAGAAAGCCCAGGATGTCACCAATCATCTGCCAGTAAACATGGATTTATTAAGCTCGGGAATGGAGCTGGACATTTGGCAAAACCATAGGCTTAGATACAGAAATTAAGCTGAGTTTCTGCCACCTATTTAATGCATGATCCAGGACAAGCTCAATGGCCCCTTTTGCCCACACAGGGTCCTTAAAATATATGAATTTTCATTTTCGTGAAAAATAAAAGCAATAGCTTATATGTGTGGATATATGACTGCATACCAAAAAGCCTGGAAGGATTCATTCCAAACTACCAAATGGGTAACTGTAAAAAGCAGTTACCTATTTGTTGCAGTTGGAGTAGAGATTTGAAGGACTTTTTACTTTATGCATTTCTGTGATGTTTAATTTATTGTTATAACAAGCATGTATTGCTTTTGTTGTTTAACAATAAAGGAAGGTTGGTTTGGTTTTGCTTGCTTACAAGAAAAATGTTAAGGACTCTAGTTCCAAACTTAACTGGGAGATTGAAGAGAAGTTGGTTGCTCTTTAAACAGCTCTTCAATCTGATGATGCTGTCATCGTTGAGATGGTTCCTGGCAAACCCATGTGTGTTAAGAGCTTCTCTGACTATCTTCCTCTGGGCTGTTTTGCTGTTCATGACATGAGACAGACAGTTGCTGTGGGTGTCATCAAAGCAGTGGACAAGAAGGCAGCTGGGGTTGGCAAGGTCACCAAGTCTGCCCAGAAAGCCCAGAAGGCTAAATGAATGTTATCCCCAATACCTGCCACCCCAGTCTTAACCAGTGGTGGAAGAACCGTCTTAGAACTCTTTGTTTCAACTGGCCATTTAAGTTTAATAGCAAAAGACTGGTTAATGATAACAATGCATGGTAAAACCTTCAGAAAGAAGGGAGAATGTTTTGTGGACCATTTGTTTTGTGTGTAGCAGTTTTTCAGGAAAAACAGTGAAAGAACTTGAAATGGGCCAAAACAAAAAAAATTCAGTGGGTGTCCTGTCTAGCTCACTCATCAAGGTTATCTCTGCCTTTCACTGCCTTTGGGAAACTGGTAATAATGTAAATGATTCTTTTTCATAGAAATAGAAATGTTCAGTGGAATACAAGTGATTCTATTCTTGCCCTGTGACTAGACCAGTTTTGTATACATTCATAAATTAAATTCTCCTGGGAACCAGTTGTAACATCTTACTAGTTCTCTCACTAACTTTAATGAGCTCAATAACATCTCTGATGGGTGTTCTTTTACTTTTACTTTTTTTGGTCATGCTGCGCAGCTTGTGGGATTTTAGTCCCCTGACCAGAGATTGAACTCGGGCCCTCAGCAGTGAGAGCATGGAGTCCTAACCTCTAGACCGCCAGGGAATGATTTTATCTTTTTAAAAGAATTATCCTGTTACATTTTCCTTTTTCACCCTCATTCTCTTACAAGTACAATATGGAGTTTTCCAAGGGAGAGTTATGTGACATTACAAGGAAGTGAAAGTAGAAGCAGATTGAGAATCTAGCTGTCTTCTGTGAAGTCAGACATTAAGGTATTTGCAAAAATGTAATACATGCCATTCTTCTCACAAAGTTTTGTGTTTGGGGAAATAGAGTTTTTTTCAGTGAAAATGTTAATTATGTTCATATGTCATGGGTTTATTTTCTCTAAAAAATATTTTTGAAGTATCTCAGTTTTTGTTTCTTATATGACAGTATCAGTAGATATACCCCATAAAAATATATGATCCCATATAAAAAATATAAATATGTAAAACCCATATAAAAAGCTATTTGAGGTCCTCAATTATTAGGAGTATAAGGGGATCCTGGGACCAAAATGTTTGACAACTGCTAGCCTCAGCGGAACAATCTAGACTGGAAGGTTTTTAGTAAATCTTCATGATTTTGAATTTTGATTGGCTTTCACTAGGCTTTTCTCTCCAAATGAGATTCAGAAACGTAAAAAGCAGCTACAAAAATACCCTACCTGGAAATCATCTTGAGTTTCCAGGGCAGTATTCACTTGCATCAGAGCTGCCAGGTGGCAATAATACTTGTAGTGAAAAAAATAATTTAAGCTATAAATCTGCCACAGTAAGGAGAAGCAAGTGGTTTGCTGGTAAAGTTGCGCCAGCCTCTTCTTCCTATTAGATAAAGTACACACATGGGACATAAGAAGGAGGTATCGCCATCAGCATGCCTGAGGGAAGCACAGGGGCAGAGCCCTCATTACTGGCTTGGGGGTCAAAACAGACTTGAGTTTGAGGCCTGTTTCCTTTACGTGGAAAGTAACATGCACGTTAATTTTTTTTGTTTTTTTCAGTTTGAGCACATAGTATTTTTTTATTGACACATAGCTGATTTACCATGTTGTGTTAATTTCTGCTGTACAGCAAAGTGATTCCGTTATACATATGTATATTGATACATTAGTTTTTAAAAATATTCTTTTCCATTATGGTTTATCACAGGATATTGAATATAGTTCCTCCTGCTATACAGTAGGACCTTGTTGTACATGCGCATGAATCTTTATGAAGCACAATTTTTCCACTGGACAATGGGGACCATACTACTACTTTGGGATGATTAATTAAGGAAATAGATGTAACTCACCTGTCCCCTGTCAGTTCATTGCCATTTAAATGAAATTATTTAAAAAGCACAGTTATATCATTTTATCACATTTGAGACTGATGACAACCCCGTAAGAAAGGAAGGAATAATTAACCCCATTTTACACGAGCAGAAGGTGAGACTCAGACAGGTTAAGTAATTAAGTCAAAGTCACATAGCTAGAATGTGATGGTGCCAGGACTCCAGCCTTGGCCACCTCCAGCCCGGCCAGTCCAGTGTGTCATTTCCTCTGTTACACATGGTTGTCAGGAACTAGGTCTCAGCTCAACAAAGGAAATGAGCCTTTTAAACAATCCCATTCTGCTGTGGTCTGAATGCATCCCCCAAAATTCATAAGTTGAATTCTAACTCCCCAAAGTGATGGTAATAGTAGGTGGGGCCTTTAGGACATGATAAGGTCATGAGGGTGGAGCTTTCATGACTGGGATTAGAACTCTTATAAAAGAGACTCCACAGAGTTCCCGGCCCCTTTCCACCATGTGAGGATATGACAAGAAGCCTGTGACCCTGAAGATGGCCCTGGCCCAGCCACGCTGGCACTAGGACCTCAGACTTCCAGCCTCCAGAACTGTAAACAATAAACTTCTGCTGTTAATAAGCCACCCAGCCTGTGGTATTTTGTCACAGCAGTCCAAACAGACTAAAACACATTCTGACAACCGAGTGGAATGTCGCCGGGGATGATGAACTTCCTGTGCTGGAATTATTCAAGGGAAGGATGGCTGACCACCTACCGAGAATGTTTGGGGTCTCAGCCTCAGCATCCACAAGTCATTTAACTGGTAAAGTAGCCCCCAATCTTCTCTATTTGTGATAAAAATGGGATCCTAAACTGGCTGCAATATTAGTAATTTAACAAAGCCAAGAAAACAAAATATAACTAGAAATAACTATCAAAAAGCAGATTTTAGGGCTTCCCTGGTGGCGCAGTGGTTGAGAGTCTGCCTGCTGATTCAGGGGACGCGGGTTCGTGCCCCGGTCTGGGAAGATCCCACATGCTGCGGAGCAGCTGGGCCCGTGAGCCATGGCCGCTGAGCCTGCGCGTCCGGAGCCTGTGCTCCGCAACGGGAGAGGCCACAACAGTGAGAGGCCCGTGTACTGCAAAAAAAAAAAAAAAAAAAAAAAAAAAAAAAGCAGATTTTAAATAAAGATGAGAAGAAAGGAAGATATCCTACTAGAGATTCTTAAAGAAGAATTCCAGGTACTGTCAGTTTAGACATTGATGACATTCATTCTGTTGTGGAAATTATTTTTTAAAGTTTCTAAGGAAACACAGTGAAGGTAAAATCCCTTATAACATAGGGATTTCATGAAGCTGTAGAAATTCTGACATTAAATATTGTTTCTTTCTTTTTTTTTTTTTTTTCAGTACACGGGCCTCTCACTGTTGTGGCCTCTCCCGTTGCAGAGCACAGGCTCCGGACCCGCAGGC
>NW_006785816.1:1654877-1709922 GCF_000442215.2 Lipotes vexillifer
CCCGTGTCCCCTGCATCGGCAGGCGGACTCTCAACCACTGTGCCACCAGGGAAGCCCCTAAATATTGTTTCTTAATGTCCTTATTTTTGAGATGAGAACCTTTTGACTGGACAGCATTTTAAGTCAATTGTTCTGTAGTTTCTTCCTGATCATCACTTTTTCACCTTCTCCTCTTGTGCAGGTACTTCTTATTCCTTTTACAAAATGTGGCTGTACATAAGGCTTGTCAGATTTCGGGAATGAAAATATGGGATGCCAAGTTAAATCTGAATTTCAAAACAATTCTTTTAGAATGCATATGTCCTAAATATCTTGTATGACATAAGGTATACTAAAAAAAAATCATTTATTATTGATCTGAACTTTAAATTCAACTAGGCATCCTTTATTTCATCTGGCAACCCTCTGTGTGACCCAAACTCCAATTCTCTCTTACCTCTCCGAGAGATCTCTGCTGAACTTCTCCCGGCTCCTCCCCCTCCTGGTGTCTCCCGAGGCAGCAGGCTTAGATTCTCAGGAGCCTGTACCCAGCCTGCAAAGGAGCTCAGCTGCACCTCATTTCCAACCCAGCCTCCCCCATAGTCAAGGGAACACTTTCAGGAAACTGGGGAAGGCAGTTTTTGGTGGGGTTACCAAAGAATTGCAGCAATTTGCCCATAGAAATAGATAACTTGTATCTCAGGCAGAACCTGTGGGAATATTGTAGCTGGCCTCTCCCAAGATGGAAGAGATCTACTGCCAGCTCTCCAGATCCCCAACTAGGTGGCATCTCTCTTGGTATGAATTGCTAGGTAGGTGGAATACATTTTTAAAACTTTTATTGTGGAAAATTTCAAACATACACACAGAGTGAAACAGAAAAATATAATGAGCCACATGTACCCAGCATCCAGCTTCAGCAACTATCAACATTCTTATTACATCTGTCCTTCTACTCACTGTTTCCTTCTCCTACCCCACCTCATTATTTTTTATAGTTCTTTTATAGATAAAATTTATGTACATTGAAATGTACATATCTTAATGGTATAATCTTGACCGATGGATACCCCCTGTAACCCACGTATCTATACAGAGTTACAAAAATGGGTGGGCTGTTTTGTCTTTTGGCAGATGTCTTCAGGACCTGCCATTTATCTTTGGGGCAGGGACAATACCCAGGGTTTTAGCACTGAATTGGAAGAGGAGTTGTGACGGAGGCTCTAGGAACAGGTGGTGCAGATTCCCATTGGAACATGGATGGCCAGAGGGGTTAGTGGGTAAGATGAGTGGGGAGGGGCACTGGAGCTCACCTTCCAAAGGGCTCCCTTAAGGTTTTGTCACCTGAACTCCCTTTGGCAAAAGCTGCCTGTTAAGTTGTTCTGAGGCAACCCAGCCCTGGCCTGGGAGCCCTGCTCCCACTCATCCCCTCCCACACCAGCGAGCCACCAGGACTCCTTGCGCCCGCTAGAGGCCCAGGCTTTGGGGGCTGACTGTTGGACTATGTGTAGGTCTCTCTCCTCTGGGGAGTGAGATGAGACACCCAGCTCTCCCCAGCTCCTTCCTTACCCTGGAGGTGAGCTCTCTTGGGCCTGCTGATTCTGATTCACATAATGAGAGTGTCTGTTTTTTTCAACATGAATCTGGAGAAACAAGGAGATTGAGTTGTAAGGAAAGATCCGATTGAGGAGCTTCAAGGCCTTCCTCAGCATTTTCTTGGCAAGCACCATCTGGCCCATGTTGAAACAGACCTACAAGGAGAAGAAAGGGGAAGAAAAGAAAAGAAGAAAAGCAGTGATTCTAGGCTTCGTTGGTATCTTCCAAAAATACATAGTTAAGGAATCTTATCCAAAAAAGGTCATTTAAGGCCCAGGAACAAGATCTCCCAGGGCCTGGCACAATCTGAAATGTTTCTTGGATGTATCTGTGGAAGGACGGTTGAATGACTAGGACTTTGCATCCTCATTGTTCATCATCTACCTCTGAGAAAATGTTTACCTATTCCTGTCCATTTTGGGAGGTTGTTAGAAAAACATTTCATAAAGCTGTCAACCGAGAGGTTAAAGAAGATCTTGCTGCAGACCAGTGACGGTGAGGAGGTTTGAGGCCCAGGGCTTGGGGTTCTGGAGTCTTGGGAAAGATCTGTGGCAGAGGACGGGAGGAGGATGTAGAAAGTATAGGGATGACTTCTACTATTTCTTCTACATAAAGCCCCAGTGATAAAGAACAGATGAACCGTGTTTCTAATGGTTTCTTACCTGACCTTTGAGGGTAAAAAAGGTAGTCCACTCAAAAGTCTTACTCCAAGATTTTTCCTTCTTGAGAATTTTCAGCAACCTCTCTCCCTCATTCAAATATATGTAAGCCTGCAACCAGCACAGGGAGTAGAAGGTATTGAGTCATCAGGGATTGGGACCACAGAGGGGCCATTGCCCCAGACTCTACTGAAGGAAGAGAAGCAGGACCTCCCAGCTCCCACCTCCATCTCTTCCTTCAGCTCCTGATCAGAGTCCTTCAAACTCTAGACAGAAAGGGTGCGGAAAGTTTCTGCTGAAGATATGGGTCACCTTCATGTCCCTCTTGATCTACTGAATCTCTCATTCTAGAGGATGAATCTAGAAACCTCCTCCTTTCCTCATGTTGTCATGTAAGTCATCTTACCTGAAGTTTTCCCCAGGGCAATTTCCCTCTTTGAGTAATTCCATCGCCAACCTCCCTATTTCCAACAGTGTACTCACGGCTCCTGAGAGCATCCTCACATCTATGACAAGCCAGTCACTACTTTTGGAATGAGTTAGGAACCACTCCCTAACTGGGACATTACTGAGGAAGACTCTACTGAAACTGAAGCGTTGAAACCAGGTCCCATGTAGGTAGACAATCCATAGCAAGTTTCTAACGACGGCAGTATTTTAAATGATGTATAATGGTAGTTGTGGTTTGTTCTGACTTTTTCACAATCTCAGGTCATTTCCTTTCTGGGCAATTTGATTTTCAAAGAAGGGGGTGCTGCTCAGAATCAAGAACATGAAGTAATAATTAAAAAAAAAACACTAGAGCTTTCTTTCTGGTCCTGTGGGCTGTAGGTCTGTCTCAAAGGTGGAGGGGATCTGGGCAGAAACAGCTTACCATATAATTATCACCCGAGATGAGATAAGCAGACGCAAGTTCTAGGAAGTAATATAAGGCTTTGTTGTTTTCTCCCAAAGCCAGAAAATGGTGAGCCAGAGGCATGATGACAATCTCTAAGATTTCTTCACACTGGCAAGATTCCAGAGGGATGATGTCATTCACAGATGTCCTCATTTTTGATATAATGATGTCAAAGAAACTCAAGATCTTTTCTCTTATTTCTTCAGAACTGTCCAAATGCAGAAATAAATAGGAGTAATAATTTGTAGATATAGTATAGTGTTTGATATGAAGTTATCTTCAAAAACAAATAAAAGAGCAAGATAAGGAAATCTAATGTAGATTTCTTCCATTTGGGGGTGGTTTTAGCATCTGTAAAACAACTCAGGAAGTGTGCATCAGATACTATTATCTAGGAACTTCAAAGAGGACTACAGGGACTTCCCTGATGGCACAGTGGTTAAGACTCTGCACTCCTAATGCAGGGGGTCCGGTTTTGGTCCCTGACCAGGAAGCTAGGTCCCACATGCATGCATGCTGCAACTAAGGAGCTGATGAGCCACAACTAAGGAGCCTGCCTGTCACAACTAAGGAGCCTATATGCTGCAACTACTGAGCCCATGTGCTCTGGAGCCTGTGTGCCACAACTAGAGAGAAGCCTGCACACCACAACGAAGAGCCTGCTTGCCGCAACAAAAGATCCCACATGCCACAACTGAGGAGCCCGCCTGCTGTAACTAAGACCCAGCGCAACGAAATATGTAAACAAATATTTAAAACAAAACAAAACAAAACCCAAAGAGGAGCTACACCAGAGGATATGGGGGAGGGGATCTGTCCTGGGAAGGGCCCATAGGTTCCCGCTCCATTATATAACTACTGACCAAACACCACACACACCCTCTGATTTGTGCCTAAAAGACCCAGAGTACTGGCCAGACAAATGATTCTAACAGTGTTCTGAATTTAATGCCAGTTGTTCATGCTCTACCTCCTAAACAATTATAGAAGCCTGTACCTGAGATTTTCAGAAAATATTTCAGATCTCTTAGAAGTCTCTATTCTGGAAAAGGTGATCTCTTCTTCAGCTGGAAAATAAACAAACAAGTGAGTTGTATGGGTCACTGAAATGTTCATGTGGCAGAGATGTCTGGTGTCCGCTGAAGCTTCCTGTTCCCCTTCCACGACAAAGTTGTTGTTGTCCAGCCAGGATCTACATTTTCCAGTCCCCAATGCATCTTAAGTGAAGACATGTGTTTAGTTTGAAAATGGGATTCCATCAGAAGTAATATATGTCACCTCTGAATTGAGATGGTTAGATATCTTCACCACCTTCTCCTTCCACAGGAAAACAAATTAACTGTGGGGCTCTAAGGGATAGCAAATCTACAACATAGTCAGGGAGGCTGGGTCCCTGACTGACTGTGTTCAAGGCTATTTGACAACATTCTCATTGGATCATTACCTGGGCAGAAAAAACTGTCATTCGACGGTGTTAACCCACTGAAATGTTGGGGTTTGCTTTAGATGATAACATTATCCTAACTAATTTACCCTGCAGTAATTGAAACTATGAATTAATGATGCTGAAGAAAGCGATGTCAGCTTCTAATGGAGAAATACAGACAATTAATGGAGTACCCCAAAGGGCTAACTTAAGGGCTGAGAGCCTTGAATTTGAAACCTTCAGTCTATCTAGACTTCAATAGGTTAGAAAATTCCATAATGATCTTAAAACAGAAAACAAATGAGGATTGTTGAAATCTAGCCACTTCTCCATTCAGGGAGAAGGAAGAATCCTAAAGAGGGGAAGGGACTTGTCTCAGGTCATATATCTGTTCGTGATGGAAGTCTCCTGACTCCAAGGTGAATGCATTACTCCACAGATCTTTTAATTTATAAAATTCAGTTTCAGCATCTATTGATACTTATCACCTTCTTCTGAAAGCTTTCTGTGCCCTTGCCCCATAGAATTAGTGCCTCAACTGTGTGTGCCCATTGACTCCATGCAGACCTCTATCATCAACCTTTATCACACTGTATAAGGATTAATTTGCCCACCTCTCCTAGTCTGCTGTCTAGTTTATCTCTAGTGACTAGAGGCTGAATAAATTGAATTATGCCTTTATCCTCCTATTCCTCTAAAACTTTCTTGTCAGGGTTACCAGTGACAACCAAGTTGCCAAATCCAAAGGTTACATCTTTGTCTGCATCTTATTACACCTCTTGGCAGCATTTACAACAACTGACCACTCCCTTTTTTTCACCGGCTTTCATAATACCCATTCCCTTGTTTCCCTCCCTCATTGGCTGCTCACTTTACTGGCTCCTACTCCTCTATTCAATGTTCCAAATTTTGGTAAGCCTCAGTTTGACTGTGGGCTCTTTTCTGCATCCAAATTTCTCCCTAGATAATTTCACCTGCCCATGACTTTAAATTCTACCCATATGACAATGACTTCTGGTTTTACGTCTTTAAGACCTGACATCAACCCTTACCTACCAACTCATACATCCAAGTGTCTCCTTGGCAGCTACCACGTGGATGCCTAATTGCAAAATTAAAATGATCTAAACAGAACTCTTGAATCTCTTTTCCATAAACCTATATCCACCAACGTTTCGCCTGTCTTAGTAAGCATCACTGCCGTATTCATTTCTCAAGGCATCACTGCCATATTCATCTCCTCAAGGCAAAAACCTACACAATGTCCTTGATTCTTTTCTTTTCCTCACCCCTATCCCCATTCAGTCCATCAGAAAGTCCCATTATGTCTACTCCAATACATATCTGAATCCATCTTCTTCTGTCAATCTTCTCTATAGCACCACCCTAGTTAATCACCAAATTTCATCTAGACAAGTGTGAAAAACTGATCTCTCTCCTATTCCTAACCTCTTCAATCTGTTTTCTAAAAAGAAGGCAAAGTAAGTTTTTGAAAACATGATTCAGGACTTCCCTGGCAGCGCAGTAATTAAGAATCCACCTGCCAATGCAGGGGACACGGGTTCGAGCCCTGGTCCAGGAAGATCCTACATGCCGTAGAGCAACTAAGCCCATGTGTCACAACTACTGAGCCTGAGCTCTAGACCCCATGCTCCACAACAAGAGAAGCCACCACAATGAGAGAAGCCACTGCAATGAGAAGCCCATGCACTACAGTGAAGAGTAGCCCCCCTCGCCACAACTAGAAACAAAAACAAAACAAAACAAAAAAGCCCATGCACAGCAATGAAGACCCAATGCAGCCAAAAATAAATAAATGAAATAATAATTTAAAAAAAAATGATTCAGATCTCAATGGCAGAAACTGCTTGTTTCCTATCTCAACTTCCATTGTCCCTTTTCTCCTTAGTAAAAGAACTCAATTTTACTTGGAGAAGCTACATTTTCCAACCTCCCTTGCAACTGGATATATAGCCATGTGACGTATTGTATTGGTCCTTGAGATATAAGGGGAGTATTGGGTAGGAAGAATTCTAGAAAACTACTGAAAAAGGAAGGGGCATCCCTTTCATTTTTTGGTTTCTTTTCTCCTCCTTCTAGTGTTAAATGTGAACACGATGGCTGGAACTCCAGCTACGATTTTGAACCAAGGATCTCTGATGATCATGAAGCCTCCATACCAGTCCCAGTGATGAGACAAGCATTTTACATATAGAGAAATACATTTAGGAACTTTAATAATAAATTTAAGCCACTCTAGTTGGGTCCTTGTTATATGCAGCCAATACTAATTTTAATCAATACTTTTCTAATGTGTTCTAATCCATTTGGAATAAAATTCAGAATATTTCTCAAGGCCTCCAAGTCCCCCTTATGCTTCTATTAATTAATTTGTTTATTGTCTATCAGCCTCTATTAAAATTCAATATATGAGAATAGACACATCTGCCATTTTCACCACTATAATGCCTAGATCACTGCCTGACACATAACAGATACTCAATAAATGTGTGTTTTTTTGGAAAAAAAAATCAATGACTAAAAATAAAATGCTGGGCTTCCCTGGTGGTGCAGTGGTTGAGAGTCCGCCTGCCGATGCAGGGGACATGGGTCCGGAAAGATCCCACATGCCGCGGAGCAGCTGGGCCTGTGAGCCATGGCCACTGGGCCTGCGCGTCTGGAGCCTGTGCTCCGCAACGGGAGAGGCCACAACAGTGAGAGGCCCGCGTACCGCAAAAAAAATAAATAAATAAAAAATAAAATGCTATTCCTTCTTCAACATCCTCTATGTTTTGTTTTATATTTCAAATTGTAATAGTGATAGAATGAGGTGTGGCAAAAAGCAATATTGGCTAAATAAAGCAAATAAAGTCAAGATATATAAGATATGATTTTTGTTATATCATTTACCCCTTGGGTGAATCATATTATTTTTAGGTCTCAATTTTCTTCATTTATGAAGGAAATATATTAAAAGTTCCCTACTTCAAAGAGCATCTGTAAAAATCAAAAGAAAAGAAATATACGGAATGCTTGTAGGTTCTCAGAAGAAAGGAGAAAAGCAAAGATAGTACTTGCTCACCTATGGTTTCAAAGACTCAGAAATAAGACTTCAAGTTCAAGATGAAAAACTGACCTCTTTTATTTAACTCCTGACCTCCAGGTCCAGCACATTTTACCCCATTAAAACAAGAATAAAATAATTTTTAAAAGCATAAACTCACAATATACAGAATGGAAGGGGTCAATTCCTATCTTAGGGCCATTACCCTGGCCCTCCCCTCTGCCTAGAATGCTCTTCCCCAGCCATCCATACAATAAAATCCCTCACTTCCTTTGCCTTTCCATGAATCTTACCTCTCACTGAGGGCTACCCTAACGACTCTGCACTCCTAATCTCCCTTCCCCTACCCAACATTCTTTTCTGGTTTTCTCCTTGGGATCACTAATACATACTACAGAATTTACTTCTTTGTTAATGTTTTCTCTCCATTGTCTGCGTCTCCCCAATAGAATGCTGTTTTGTTCCCTGGTGCATCTAAGGTGCCTAGAGCACTGTCTAACACATATCAGAAACCCAATAAATATTTGATGAATGAGTAAATGAAACATTAAATGAGATTTCATCACATGTCAAGAAGATCAAGGAATGAGAGGAGTGCTCCCTGAAGAATTAGGTGGAGCAAGTGGAACGAAAGAGCCCAGGAGGGAGCCCATGGGCTGTTTGTTGATCCTTGGAATGGATCAAGAGTCAGATAATAAGTTTTTAGGAAGGACATGAGGATTGATAGAGAATTGAAAAGAAAATCAACTTCCTCACTATCTGATTCATAGCTAATGCTGTGTCCTTGAACCTCTTATGATATGTCCTTCCCCAGACTTTTTTTTTTTTTCCCCTACGGTATGCAGGGCCTCTCACTGTTGTGGCCTCTCCCGTTGTGGAGCACAGGCTCCGGATGCACAGGCTCAGTGGCCATGGCTCACAGGCCTAACCGCTCCACAGCATGTGGGATCTTCCCGGACCGGAGCATGAACCCGTGTCCCCTGCATCGGCAGGCGGACTCTCAACCACTGTGCCACCAGGGAAGCCCCTCCAGCATTTCTTAAAAGCATACCTCATGGACTTCCCTGGTGGCACAGCGGTTAAGAATCTGCCTGCCAATGCAGGGGACACGGGTTTGAGCCCTGGTCCAGGAAGATCCCACACGCCGTACAGCAACTAAGCCCGTGAGTCACAACTACTGAGCCTGTGCTCTAGAGCCCATGCTCCGCAACAAGAGAAGCCACCACAATGAGAAACCAGTGCATTGCAACAAAGAGTAGACCCACTCGCCACAACTAGAGAAGGCCTGCACGCAGCAACAAAGACCCAATGCAGCCAAAAATAAAATAAAATAATATAAAAATAATTATTAAAAAAAAAAGCATACCTCACACTTTGGGAGATTCAGGGGTAATGGACAGACTGTCCAGCCAAGATTGAAGCAGGATATTATAAAGAAGACATTGCAAAAAAAAAGTTTCCTAGAAACTCTAGGAAAAATAAACTTCTGTTAAGAAATCTATTCACGAAGAGGAACCAAGATGGCGGAGTAGAAGGACATGCTCTCACTCCCTCTTGTGAGAACACCAGAATCACAACTAACTGCTGGACAATCAGCGACAGGAAGACACTGGAACTCAGCAGAAAACATACCCCACCATCCAAAGACAAGGAGAAGCCGCAATGAGATGGTAGGAGGGGCACAATCACAGTAAAATCAAATCCCATAACTGCTCGGTGGGCGACTCACAGACTGGAGAACACTTATACCACAGAAGTCCACCCACTGGAGTGAAGGTTCTGAGCCCTACGTCAGGCTTCCCAACCTGGGAGTCCGGCAACGGGAGGAGGAATTCCTAGAGAATCAGACTTTGAAGACTTGTGGGATTTATTTCAGGACTTTGCCAGGACTGGGGGAAACAGAGACCCCAAACTTGGACGGCACACACAAAGTAGTGTGTGCACTGGGACCCAGGGGAAGGAGCAGTGACCCCATAGGAGACTGAACCAGACCTACCTGTGCGTGTTGGAGGGTCTAATGAAGAGGTGGCAGGTGGCTGTGGCTCACTGTTGGGACAAGGGCACTGGCAGCAGAAGTTCTGGGAAGTACTCCTTGGTGTGAGCCCTCCCAGGGTCTGTCATTAGCCCCACCAAAGAGCCCAGGTAGGCTCCAGTGTTGGGTTGCCTCAGGCCAAACAACCAACAGGGAGGGAACGCAGCCCCACCTATCAGCAGTCAAGCAAATTAAAGTTTTACTGAGCTCTGCCCACCAGAGCAACAGTCAGCTCTACCCACCACCAGTCCCTCCCATCAGGAAACTTACACAAGGCTCTTAGATAGCCTCATCCACCAGAGGGCAGACAGCAGAAGCAAGAAGAACTACAATACTGCAGGCTGTGGAAAAAATAAACATATTCACAGAAAGATAGACAAGATGAAAAGGCAGAGGGCTATGTACCAGATGAAAGAACAAGATAAAACCCCAGAAAAACAACTAAATGAAGTGGAGATAGGCAACCTTCCAGAAAAACAATTCAGAATAATGATAGTGAAGATGATCCAGGACCTCGGAAAAAGAATGGAGGCAAAGATCCAGACTATGCAAGAAATGTTTAACAAAGACCTAGAAGAATTAAAGAACAAACAAACAGATAAACACTACAATAACTGAAATGAAAACTACACTAGAAGGAATCAATAGCAGAATAACTGAGGAAAAGAACGGATAAGTGACCTGGAAGACAGAATGGTGGAATTCACTGCTGCGGAACAGAATAAAGAAAAAGAATGAAAAGAAATGAAGACAGCCTAAGAGACCTCTGGGACAACATTAAACGCAACAACATTCGCATTATAAGGGTCCCAGAAAGAGAAGAGAGAGAGAAAGGACCTGAGAAAATATTTGAAGAGATTATAGTCAAAAACTTCCTTAACATGGGAAAGGAAATAGACACCCAAGTCCAGGAAGCGCAGTGAGTCCCATACAGGATAAACCCAAGGAGAAACACACCAAGACACACAGTAATCAAACTGGCAAAAATTAAAAACAAAAATTATTGAAAACAGCAAAGGAAAAATGAAAAATAACATACAAGGGAACTCCCATAAAGTTAACAGCTGATTTCTCAGCAGAAACTCTACAAGTCAGAAGGGAGAGGCATGACATACTTAAAGTGATGAAAGGGAAGAACCTACAACCAAGATTACTCTACCTGGCAAGGATCTCATTCAGATTCGATGGAGAAATCAAAAGCTTTACAGACGAGCAAAAGCTAAGAGAATTTAGCACCACCAAACCAGCTCTACAACAAATGCTAAAGGAAATTCTCTAAGTGGGAAACACAAGACAAGAAAAGGACCTACAAAAACAAACCCAAAACAATTAAGAAAATGGTCATAGGAACATATATATCGATAATTACCTTAAACGTGAATGGATTAAATGCTCCAACCAAAAGGCACAGGCTTGCTGAATGGATACAAAAACAAGACCCATATATATACTGTCTACAAGAGACCCACTTCAGACCTAGGGACACATACAGACTGAAAGTGAGGGGATGGAAAAAGATATTCCATGCCAATGGAAATCAAAAGAAAGTTGGAGTAGCAATACTCCTATCGGATAAAATAGACTTTAAAATAAAGAATGTTACAAGAGACAAGGAAGGACACTACGTAATGATCAAGGGATCAATCCAAGAAGAAGATATAACAATCGTAAATATTTATGCACCCAACATAGGAGCACCTTAGTACATAAGGCAAAAGCTAACAGCCATAAAAGGGGAAATCAACAGTAACACAATAATAGTGGGAGACTTTAACATCTCACTTACACCAATGGACAGATCATCCAAAATGAAAATAAATAAGGAAACAGAGGCTTTAAATGACATAATAGACTAGACAGATTTAATTGATATTTATAGGACATTCCATCCAAAAATAGCAGATTACACTTTCTTCTCAAGTGCGCATGGAACAGTCTCTAGGATAGATCACATCTTGGGTCACAAATCAAGCCTCAGTAAATTTAAGAAAATTGAAATCATATCAAGCATCTTTTCTGACCACAACGCTTTGAGATTAGAAATGAATTACAGGGGAAAAAAACGTAAAAAACACAGACACGTGGAGGCTAAACAATACGTTACTAAATAACCAAGAGATCACTGAAGAAATCAGAGAGGAAATCAAAAAATACCTAGAGACAAATGACAATGAAAACACGATGATCCTAAACCTACGGGATGCAGCAAAAGCAGTTCTAAGAGGGAAGTTTATAGCTATACAAGCCTACCTCAAGAAACAAGAAAAATCTCAAATAAACAATCTAACTTTACACTTAAAGGAACTAGAGAAAGAAGAACAAACAAAACCCAAAGTTAGCAGAAGGAAAGAAATCATAAAGGTCAGAGAAGAAATAAATGAAATAGAAAAGAAGAAAACAACAGCAAAGATCAATAAAACTAAAAGCTGGTTCTTTGAGAAGATAAGCAAAATTGATAAACCATTAGCCAGACTCATCAATAAAAAGAGGGAGAGGACTCAAATAAATAAAATTAGAAATGAAAAATGAGAAGTTACAACAGACACTGCAGAAATACAAAGCATCCTAAGAGACTACTACAAGCAGCTCTATGATAATAAAATGGACAACCTGGAAGAAATGGACAAATTCTTAGAAAGGTATAACCTTCCAAGACCGAACCAGGAAGAAACAGAAAATATGAAGAGACCAATCACAAGTAATGAAATTGAAACTGTGATTAAAAATCTTCCAACAAACAAAAGTCCAGGACCAGATGGCTTCACAGGTGAATTCTATCAAACATTTAGAGAAGTGCTAACACCCATACTTCTCAAACTCTTCCAAAAAATTGCAGAGGAAGGAACACTTCCAAACTCATTCTGTGAGGCCACCATCACCCTGATACCAAAACCAGACAAAGATACTACAAAAAAAGAAAATTACAGACCAATATCACTGATGAATATAGATGCAAAATTCCTCAACAAAATACTAGCAAAGAGAATCCAACAACACAATAAAAGGATCATACACTATGATCAAGTGGGATTTATCCCAGGGATGCAAGGATTCTTCAATATATGCAAATCAATCAATGTGATAAACCATATTAACAAACAAGAATAAAAACCATATGATCATCTCAAAAGATGCAGAAAAAGCTTTTGACAAAATTCAACACCCATTTATGATAAAAACGTTCCAGAAAGTGGGCACAGAGGGAACCTACCTCAACATAATAAAGGCCATATATGACAAATCCACAGCAAACATCATTCTCGATGGTGAAAAACTGAAAGCATTTCTTCTAAGATCAGGAACAAGACAAGGATATCCACTCTTGCCACTATTATTCAACATAGTTTTGGAAATCCTAGCCACAGCAATCCGAGGAGAAAAAGAAATAAAAGGAATACAAATTGGAAAAGAAGAAGTAAAACTGTCACTGTTTGCAGATGACATGATACTATACATAGAGAATCCTAATGATGCCACCAGAAAACTACTAGAGCTAACCAATGAATTTGGTAAAGTTGCAGGATACAAAATTAATGCACAGAAATCTCTTGCATTCCTATACACTAAAGATGAAAAATCTGAAAGAGAAATTAAGGAAACACTCCCATTTACCATTGCAACAAAAAGAATAAAATATCTAGGAATAAACCTACCTAGGGAGACGAAAGATCTGTATGCTGAAAACTATAAGACACTGATGAAAGAAATTAAAGATGATACAAACAGATGGAGAGATATACCATGTTCTTGGATTGGAAGAATCAATACTGTGAAAATGACTATACTACCCAAAGCAATCTACAGATTCAATGCAATCCCTATCAAATTACCAATGGCATTTTTTATGGAACTAGAACAAAACCCCTTAAAATTTGTATGGAAACACAAAAGACCCTGAATAGCCAAAGCAGTCTTGAGGGAAAAAAATGGACCGGGAAGAATCAGACTCCTTGACTTCAGACTATACTACAAAGCTACAATAATCAGGACAATATGGTACTGGCACAAAAACAGAAACATAGATCAATGGAAAAAGATAGAAATCCCAGAGATAAACCCACACACCTGTGGTCAAATAATCTATGACAAAGGAAGAAAGGATATGCAATGGAGAAAAGACAGTCTCTTCAGTAAGTGGTGCTGGGAAAACTGGACAGCTACATGGAAAAGAATGAAATTAGAACACTCCCTAACACCATACACAAAAATAAACTCAAAATGGATTCGAGACCTAAATGTAAGACCAGACACTATAAAACTCTTAGAGGAAAACAGGAAGAACACTCTTTGACATAAATCACAGCAAGATATTTTTTGATCTACCTCCTAGAGTAATGGAAATAAAAACAAAAATAAAGAAATGGGACCTAGTGAAACTTCAAAGCTTTTACACAGCAAAGGAAACCATAAACAAGATGAAAAGACAACACTCAGAATGGGAGAAAATATTTGCAAACGAATCAGTGGACAAAGGATTAATCTCCAAAATATATAAACAACTCATGCAGCTCAATATTAAAGAAACAAACAATCCAATCCAAAAATGGGCAGAAGACCTAAATAGACATTTCTCCAAAGAAGACATCCAGATGGCCAAGAAGCACATGAAAAGCTGCTCAACATCACTAATTATTAGAGAAATGCAAATCAAAACTACAATGAGGTATCATCTCACACCAGTTAGAATAGGCATCATCAGAAAATCTACAAACAATAAGTGCTGGAGAGGGTGTGGAGAAAAGGGGACCCCCTTGCACTGTTGGTGGGAATGTAAATTGATACAGCCACTATGGAGAACAGTATGGAGGTTCCTTAGAAAACTAAAAATAGAACTACCATACGACCCAGCAATCCCACTACTGGGCATATACCCAGAGAAAACCATAATTCAAAAAGATGCATGCACCCCAATGTTCACTGCAGCACTTTTTACAATAGCCAGGTCATGGAAGCAACCTAACGTCCATCGACAGACGAATGGATAAAGAAGTTGTGGTACATATATACAATGGAATATTTCTCAGCCATAAAAACGAACGAAATTGGGTCATTTGTTGAGACGTGAATGGATCTAGAGACTGTCATACAGAGTGAAGTAAGTCAGAAAAAGAAAAACAAATATCGTATATTAACGCATGTATGTGGAACCTAGAAAAATGGTACCGGTGAACCGGTTTGCAGGGCAGAAGTTGAGACACAGATGTAGAGAACAAACGTATGGACACCAAGCGGGGGAAAGCCGCAGGTGGGTGGGTATGGTGGTGTGCTGAATTGGGCGATTGGGATTGACATGTATACACTGATGTGTATAAAGTTGATGACTAATAAGAACCTGCTGTATAAAAAATAAATAAAATTAAATTTAAAAATTTTTTTAAAAAGAAATCTATTCACAGTATATTACTACTTAGTTCTCTAATGGACAGCATTTTCATAGTCTTAATAATGTAAATACTTGATTGATTTATCTAATGATAATTCTATAACAATATTGGAGGAGAGGTGCCCAAGAGTGGTGTAATAGAGTTAAATCCTTACCTACCATAACAAGACTAAAACAGATGATGTCAAATTTGATTTTTAAAAAAGCAGCATTGGGCTTCCCTGGTGGCGCAGTGGTTGAGGGTCTGCCTGCCGATGCAGGGGACACGGGTTCATGCCCCGGTCCGGGAAGATCCCACATGCCGCGGAGTGGCTAGGCCCGTGAGCCATGGCCGCTAAGCCTGCGCGTCCGGAGCTTGTGCTCCGCAACAGGAGAGGCCACAACAGTGAGAAGCCCCCGTACCGAAAAAAAGAAAAAAAGAGGAAAACAAAAAGACACTATTAACAGGAGCAAAGGCTAGAGGGAACAGCTAAGTTAAAAATGTTTGCCCCTGAGAAGAAATATTGAACATACATATGCAGGGCAGTAGGTCATGGGACTATTGCTTTTATGGTAAAACTTTCAGGAAATCTAAAAAATGTCTTTATTTAAAGATGTCTAGTTGATACTCTTTTAAATAGGTGAAAAATTATAAGGGAAATAGTCAAGCCCTGGCCTCAATCAGGTGGAGGTTCTGTTGAAAGGACATCAGTAGATATGACTCAGAGATATCTGGTAACATATGCTCCAGAGTCAAACGGTTAAGGAACATTGGAGAACCTGAAATAACTAGAGTTGTTTCCTTTGGTGGCCCTAGCCAGCCTGCTTAAGACCAACGAACTACTCAGGCTAAACTGTCTGCTAGCTGCCAGCTGATTTTACCCCTCACCAAATAAATAATTAAAACATACATATATAATATATGTAGCTTATATATAATTTGTTTATATATATAATGTGTATATAAAATAAGACACTGATCGCACAGAGTCTGGAATACAGTAAGTCCCCTACATACAAATGAGTTCCGTTCTGAGAACACGTTCATCAAGTCCAATTTGTTCGTTAAGTCCAACAAAGTTAGCCTTGGTACCCAACTAACACAATCATCTGTATAGTACTGTACTATAATAAGTTTAAAATACTTTTCACACAAATAATACATAAAAAACAAACACAAAAGTAAAGCATTTTTAATCTTACAGTACAGTACCTTGAAAAGTACAGTAGTACCAGCTACATCACTGCTGCTTTTATGCTTGCTTCTGGACACCCTGGGCTTGTAATAAAGATACTGTACTACTGTACTCTATACAGTACTGTAAAGTACACAAAAGCACCACCACTTGTAGAGGATGCACACATGACAATGTACGTCAGACACATGAACTAACTTACATGACTGGACATGCGAACGCACATTCACATCTTTGAAAGTTCGCAACTTGAAGGTTCCTATATAGGGGACTTAACTGTATTCTTTCCCTTTTCTCTTATCTCTGTCAGTTGACTCTCTCCTATTAATGCTTTCATTGGTTTTTTGACTATGGCCCTGTGCTGGGATCCTTCACTGAGGATCCCTTGATCCAGTCATGCATCCTCTTCAGCTGTCCATCACCTGCCCTCTAGGTGCCTGTTTTATTCTAGCAGCCCACTACTAGGGGTCTTCTCACACTCCTAGGGGTACTCTTGGGAACAACTTAAAATGATGCCAGGCTGGCTTTTTCTCCCAGGTGAGTTATATCTGATTTATAGGAAACCCTCACACATCCTTTCCCAAACTCTGGGAGGGCAGGTTGATCCTGGTGCAGCCACAGGCCACTCTGGCCTCATTAGGTGTGAGGTCTTCTGTGTCATCTAACTGATTCCAAGGAAGACATCTTCCTAGCACTGACACTCATACATTTTTTCCACTGGAACCTTGTTTCAAACTAGACAGAGCAACAACATTTTATCTGCCAAGAAACACCACTCCCTCTCGGATCTTGCTCTCCCCCCCACTTCATGTCAGACCCCGCTCCCTACCCGCTACTCTCCTTGGATTCCATCCCTTGGTGCGAAGGAAGCTGGGTCTGTTTTATTCCTTTGGACATTTTAATTTGGGCTCTGGTCACACCCCACTTTGCCAGAGTCCTTACGCCCGAATCCTCCCTGACAGTCTCACAGTGAGATTGGTTCTGCCAACTCAGCTACCTGTATACTCCCCAATTTCCTGCCCTGCTGACCTACACTGCTCACGTCTCATCATTCATGGTGCCCGAGCCTGCAGAGGACTTGAAATCCTCACGGTCCAGACCCACTTCTTCTAGGTCTTGTCTCCACGTTCCCCAGTTATAGTTAGGACTAATTAGGAACGAAGAAAGTTTACTTTGAAATCCATGGGACTTAGCCATCTTCCTAATGGTATCCAAGTCCAAAGTGTTGAGCCGGATGTCCACTGCAAAGTGGTGAAAGGGGACGAAGTCTCCACTTCGGCAGTGGTCACACCTGTGGGCATTTTCTTCCAGAAAGCGGGCACATTTCAAGTGCATGGCTTTCTTCTGGTCTTTCAGCCACAGCTCATAGGCTGTTTTCTGCATCATCGGGCTGCAGAATCGAATGATGTGGCACTCAATCACCTCACTTTCCAGCTCACGGAGCTCTTCCTCTTCGCCATGGGCTAGAGAGGACAGAAAGTCAGCCCCTGTTACAAAATACAGATCAGTTCTTTTAGCAAGATGTGCCTTAAACTAAAGGAAATATGGGTCACTTCCAGGCTCTACTTACCCATTCCTTCAGAGGGTGGTTGCAGAGAGAGGGAACGATAATTCACCTCAAACGAGGCCGCGTTCTGTTTTAGGGCTATTAGTAGCTCCTTGCCATTCCGGAAACAATGAAAGACATTGGATTTCACGAGGGTTGCCAGGGCATTGATCATCATCTTCATGTTCCAACAAGGGAGAATCTCATACAACAGTTCCGTAGTGAAGGTCAGGCCAATGATGGCTGCACATCTCACCAACATCTGGCGGGACAGGCTCATGCTATCCAGCTGGACCAGAGAGATTTCTGCAGGTGGAAAGCCACACAATAGGGAACGAGTCATCTGTCTTTATCAAATACATTCTAGAGATGGACAACTGTCCTGTTCTCTAGTTCTTGTTCAATAGAACTACACCCAGCTGAGCTAGGCCAAAAGGAGTATTTGCTTAGTACCTATTTCACAGATAGCACTTGTGTCGGGAGTACAAAAGATGGAGATGCTATGACCTAAAAATATGCATGTCCCATTGGCCATGACAAAAAGATTGATTTCAAGGTGTTCTGATTTTGTGTTAAAGTGTGACAAGGGTGTGTGAGGAGAGCAGAGGTCATGCTGAGAAGTGGTCAGAAGGAGAAGGGCCTACCATCCGTGTTCTGTGTTGACTTCTCCAGCAGCTCATTCTCTGTCTTCTTCACTGGCTGCCCTTTCTCCTGGAACTTCCTAGCAATAAGCTTTCTCTCTATCTGCCTCAGGGATTCAGTTATTCTTGTGACAACCCATTACCATCTCTATGCTCATGACCAAGTGTCAGAGAGCTCCTAGCTCCAATTCCATCTTCTCATCTAAGCTCGGGTATCATAGCTCACATGGCTTCTTGGACATCTTGACCAGGATGTCCTTCTATATTACATCACCCTCCTCAGGGACAAAATATGAACTTCTCAATATGTCCACAGAACATTGTAGAAACCAAGCTAGTCCAGATATAAGTAGGGTTAGCAGATGTAAGCTTTTATATGTAGAACAGATAAACAAAGGCTACTGTATAGCACAGAGAACTATATTCAGTATCCTATAATAAACCATAATAAAAAAAATATTTTAAAAAAAGAGAATGTGGGAATTCCCTGGTTGCCTAGTGGTTAGGATTCCAGGCTTTCACTGCCATGGCCTGGGTTCAATTCCGGGTCAGGGAACTGAGAGCCACATGGTGTGGCCAAAAAAAAAAAAAAAAAGAATATATATATGTACGTATAACTGAATCATTTGGCTGTACAGCAGAAATTAACACAACATTGTAAATCAACTATACTTCAATAAAAAAGTATTGATTAAAAGAAACCAAGCTAATCCACCTTGCTATTTTAGTAGACATAGTGAATGAAACACAAATGATGCTCTTTTGGAGATAGAGAACTTGAGGTCTCATCCTTGTACTAAACATTTGAAGTTGAACATTTTACAGATGGCATGGATTGGAGCTGAATGCATGCTAGAACACTGCTTGAAATTCATTTTTCTTGAAATGAATAACAGTGCATCCCTGATATAAATTCACTTGTCATTTCTTATGGAAGTAGATAGCAGGAAAAGTATCACTGTTAGATTTTCTCTCTCACTACTTGATTTCTGTTTAATTGAAAATGTACTATACCTCTTTCTTTTATGCAGTTGAATAAAACTTTGTTCAAATCAGACTCCAGCATATGCACAGGGGGAAGGTGGCTCCTATTTAGAAGCAGAAAAGCCAAGCTTGTAATGGAACCTTCCCATTGCCTGGGCAACACACAATAAAAACAAAGCCAGTCTTCTATCTTCCTTTCTCCTTTGTTGGAGGCATCCTAGAGAAAGCAAGAGGGGAATCTAGGTCCTGGAAAATGAACACCAGGTCAAATTTTCTTTACCTTTTAATGATGCCGGCAGTGACAAGTTTTTCAATCTGACACCACTAGCAAGGTTACAGACTTCTTTATTTCCCTCCTCAAGACCAAAAGTAAATTTTTTTAAGTCCTCTGTTGGCTTAGCAAAATTCTCTATAGAGAGGTAAAAGGGAAGAAAAGTTGAGAGTCATTGTCCTATTATTATCTGGATTTTCCAATAAACTTCGAGATGGGTCTCACATGGGAAAGAGCAGGCAGAGTTGTGTGTTGGTTTGTAAAGTATTCTGGAATACTGTGTTTAATGTAAAACTGATATACGAAAATCAAAATTTACTCAGAACATGTTTTTCCTCCCCTCCCCCCAAGAAAAAAAGGATTGGTAATAACTACAGGATGTCTTCCATAAGACATGCAGTTTTACAAATATAGCTTATATTATATACTTATATATATATATATATATACTTATATATATACTTATTATATACTTATATATATATATACTTATATATATATACATTGAAATACCCACACTCGGAGGCAAACACATTCTGTGGAAGACTGTACTCTACTTAAGATGTGGTTATTGTCAGAAAGAGATATTAAAAATGGTGAAGATTTCAAGATGGTGGAGGAGTAAGACATGGAGATCACCTTCCCCCCCACAAATACATCAAAAATACATCTACATGTGGAACAACCCCTACAGAACACCTACTGAGTGCTGGCAGAAGACCTCAGACTTTCCAAAAGGGTGTGCGAGGAGAGGGGATTCAGAACACCGCCTAAACGAGCTCTAGAGACAGGTGCGAGCTGTGAGTATCATTGCAGACACCAGAGATGGGCATGAAATGCTAAGGCTGCTGCTGCAGCCACCAAGAAGCCTGTGTGCGAGCACGGGTCACTAACCACACCTCCCCTCCCGGGAGCCTGTGCAGCTCCCCACTGCCAGGGTCCCGTGATCCAGGGAAAACTTCCCCGGGAGAACGCACGGCGTGCCTCAGGCTGGTGCAACGTCATGCTGGTCTCTGCTGCCGCAGGCTCACCCCGCATCTGTACCCCTCCCTCCCCAGGCCTGAGCGAGCCAGAGCCCCTGAATCAGCTGCTGCTTTAACCCCGTCCTGTCTGAGCGGGGAAGAGATGCCCACAGGCGACCTACACACAGAGGAGGGGCCAAATCCAAAGCTGAACCCCAGGAGCTGTGTGAACAAAGAAGAGAGGGGAATCTCTCCCAGCAGCCTCAGGAGCAGCAGATTAAATCTCCACAATCACCTTGAAGTACCTGGCATCTGTGGAATACATGAATAGACAACGAATCATCCCAAAATTGATGCGGTGGACGTTGGGAGAAACTGTAGACTTGGGGTTTGCTTTCTGCATCTAATTTGTTTCTGGCTTTATGTTCATTTTAGATTAGTATTTAGAGCTTATTATCACTGGTAGATTTGTTTATTGATTTGGTTGCTCTCTTCCTTTTCTTTTATATGTATATATTTTCCTTTATCTCTCTCTTTTATTTAAAATAAATAAATTTATTTATTTATTTATTTTGGCTGCATTGGGTCTTTGTTGCTGTGTGCGGGCTTTCTCTACTTGCGGCGAATGGGGGCTACTCTTCATCGCAGTGTGCAGGCTTCTCGTCGTGGTGGCTTCTCTTGTTGCGGAGCACGGGCTCTAGGCACGTGGGCTTCAGTAGTTGTGGCACGTGGGCTCTAGAGCTCAGGCTCAGTAGTTGTGGCACACGGGCTTAGCTGCTCCACGGCTAGTTGTGGCTCACGGGATCTAGAGTGCAGCCTCAGTAGTTGCGGCGCACGGGCTTAGCTGCTCCACGGCATGTGGAATCTTCCTGGACCAGGGCTCAAACCATGTCTCCAGCATTGGCAGGCAGATTCTTAACCACTGCACCACCAGGGAATCCCCTCCTTTTTCTCTTTTTGTGAGTGTGTATGTGTATGCTTCTTTGTGTGATTTTGTCTGTATAGCTTTGCATTTACCATTTGGCCTAGGGGTCTGTCTGTCCGTTTTGTTTTTTGGGGGGTTTTTGGTATAGTTTTTAGCGTTTGTTGTCATTGGTGGATTTGTTTTTTGGCTTGGTTGCTCTCTTCTTTCTTTCCTTTGTTTTTATTACTTTTTAAAAAATAATATTTTTTAAATTTTTATTTTAATTATTTTATTTTATTTTTTCTTTCATTCTTTCTTTTTCTTTCTCCCTTTTCTTCTGAGCCGAGTGGGTGACAGGGTCTTGGTGCTCTGGCCAGGTGTCACACCTGAGCCTCTGAGGTGGGAGAGCTGAGTTCAGGACATTGGAACACCTGAAACCTCCCGGCTCCACATAATATCAAATGACGAAAGCTCTCACAGAGATCTCCATCTCAATGCTAAGACCCAGCTCCACTCAACAACCAGCAAGCTACAGTGCTAGACATCCTGTGCCAAACAACTAGCAAGACAGGAACACAACCCTACCCATTAGCAGAGAGGCTGCCTGAAAATATAATAAGTTCACAGACACCCCAAAGTGCACCACCGGACGTGGTCCTGCCCACCAGAAAAACAAGATCCAGCCTCATCCACCAGAGCATAGGCAGCAGTCCCCTTCACCAGAAAGCCTACACAACTCACTGAACCAAACTTACCCACTGGGGGTAGACACCAGAAACAACAGGAACTATGAACATGCAGCCTGTGAAAAGGAGACCTAAAACACAGTAAATTAAGCAAAATGAGAAGACAGAGAAATACACAGCAGATGAAGGAGCAAGATAAAAACCCAACAGACCAAACAAATGAAGAGGAAATAGGCAGTCTAACTGAAAAAGAATTCAGAGTAATGATAGTAAAGATGATCCAAAATCTTGGAAATAGAATGGAGAAAATACAAGAAATGTTTAACAAAGACCTAGGAGAACTAAAGAGCAAACAAACAATGATGAACAACACAGTAAATGAAATTTAAAATTCTCTAGAAGGAATCAATAGCAGAATAACTGAGGCAGAAGAACGGATAAGTGACCTGGAAGATAAAATAGTGGAAATAACTACTGCAGAGCAGAATAAAGAAAAAAGACTGAAAAGAATTCAGACAGTCTCAGAGACCTCTGGGACAACATTAAATGCACTGACATTCTAATTATAGGGGTCCCAGAAGAAGAAGAGAAAAAAAAGGGACTGAGAAAATATTTGAAGAGATTATAGCTGAAAACTTCCCTAATATGGGAAAAGAAATAGTCAATCAAGTCCAAGAAGCACAGAGAGTCCCATATAGGAAAAATCCAAGGAGAAACATGCCAAGACACATATTAATCAAACTATCAAAAATTAAATACAAAGGAAAAATATTAAAAGCAGCAAGGGGAAAGCAACAAATAAAATACACAGGAATCCCCATAAGGTTAACAGCTGATCTGTCAGCAGAAACTTCGCAAGCCAGAAGGGAGTGGCAGGACATATTTAAAGTGATGAAAGGGAAAAACCACAACCAAGATTACTCTACCCAGCAAGGATCTCATTCAGACTTGACGGAGAAATTAAAAGCTTTACAGACAAGCAAAACCTAAGAGAATTCAGCACCACCAAATCAGTTTTACAACAAATGGTAAAGGAACTTCTCTAGGTAGGAAACACAAGAGAAGGAAAAAACCTACAATAAAAAACACAAAACAATTAAGAAAATGGTAATAGGAACATACATATGGATAATTACCTTAAATGTAAATGGATTAAATGCTCAAATGAAAAGACATACACTGGCTGAATGGACACGAAAACAAGACCCGTATATATGCTGTCTACAAGAGACCCACTTCAGACCTAGGGACACATACGGACTGAAAGTGAGGGGATGGAAAAAGATATTCCATGCAAAAGGAAATCAAAAGAAAGCTGGTGTAGCAATTCTCATATCAGACAAAATAGACTTTAAAGACTATTACAAGAGACAAAGAAGGACACTACATAATGATCAAAGGATCAATCCAAGAAGAAGATATAACAGTTGTAAATATTTATGCACCCAACATAGGAGCACCTCAATACATAAGGCAAATGCTAACTGCCATAAAATGGGAAATCAACGTAACACAATCATGGTAGGGAACTTTAACACCCCACTTTCACCAATGGACAGATCATCCAAAATGAAAATAAATAAGGAAACACAAGCTTTAAATGATACATTAAACAAGATGGACTTAATTGATATTTGTAGGACAATCCATCCAAAAACAACAGAACACACTTTCTTCTCAAGTGCTCATGGAACATTCTCCAGGATAGATCATATCTTCGGTCACAAATCAAGCCTTGGTAAATTTAAGAAAATTGAAATTGTATCAAGTATCTTTTCCAACCACAATGCTATGAGACTAGATATCAATTACAGGAAAAAAATCTGTAAAAAATACAAACACATGGAGGCTAAAAGTACAATACTAAATAACCAAGAGATTACTGAATAAATCAAAGAGGAACTCAAAAAATATGTACAAACAAATGACAATGAAAACACGATGACCCAAAACCTATGGGATGCAGCAAAAACAGTTCTAAGAGGGAAGTTTATAGCAATACAATCCAGCCTCAAGAAACAAGAAACATCTCAAATAAACAACCTAACCTTACACCTAAAGCAGTTAGAGAAAGAAAAACATAAAAACCCCAAAGTTAGCAGAAGGAAAGGAATCATAAAGATCAGATCAGAAATGAAGGAAACAATAGCTAAGATCAGTGAAACTAAAAGCTGGTTCTTTGAGAAGATAAACAAAATTGATAAACCATTATACAGACTCATGAAGAAAAAAAGGGAGAAGACTCAAATCAATAGAATTAGAGATGAAAAAGAAGTAAAAACTGACACTGCAGAAATACAAAAGATCATGAGGGATTACTACAAGCAACTCTATGCCAATAAAATGGACAACTTGGAAGAAATGGACAAATTCTTAGAAAAGCACAACTTTCTGAGACTGAACCAGGAAGAAATAGAAATTATAAACAGACCAATCACAAGCACTGAAATTGAAACTGGGATTAAAAATCTTCCAACAAACAAAAGTCCAGTACCAGATGGCTTCACAGGTGAATTCTATTAAACATTTAGGGACGAGCTAACACCTATCCTTCTCAAACTCTTCCAAAATATAGCAGAGGGAGGAACACTCCCAAACTCATTCTGCGAGGCCACCATCACCCTGACACCAAAACCAGACAAAGATGTCACAAAAAAAGAAAACTTCAGGCCAGTATCACCGATGAACATAGATGTAAAAATCCTCAACAAAATACTAGCAAGCAGAATCGAACAACACATTAAAGGGATCATACACCATGATCAAATGGGGTTTATCCCAGGAATGCAAGGATTCTTCAATATATGCAAATCAATCAATGTGATACACCATATTAACAAGTTGAAGGAGAAAAACCATATGATCATCTCAATAGATGCAGAGAAAGCTTTCAACACCCATTTATGATAAAAACCCTCCAGAGAGTAAGCATAGAGGGAACTTGCCTGAACATAATAAAGGCCATATATGACAAACCAACAGTGAGCATTGTTCTCAATGGTGAAAAATTGAAGCCATTTCCACTAAGATAAGGAAAAAGACAAGGTTGCCCATTCTAACCACTACTATTCAACATAGTTTTGAAGTTTTAGCCACAGCAGTCAGAGAAGAAAAAGAAATAAAAGGAATCTAAATCAGAAAAGAAGCAGTAAAAGTGACACTGTTTGCAGATGACATGATACTATACATAGATAATCCTAAAGATGCTACCAGAAAACTGCTAGAGCTAATCAATGAATTTGGTAAAGTTGCAGGATACAAAATTAATGCACAGAAATCTCTTGCATTCCTAGATACTAATGACGAAAAATCTGAAAGAGAAATTAAGGAAACACTCCCATTTACCACTGCAACAGAAAGAATAAAATACCTAGGAATAAACCTACCTAAGGAGACAAAAGACCTGTATGCAGAAAACTATAAGACACTGATGAAAGAAATTGAAGATGATACAAACGGATGGAGAGATATACCATGTTCTTGGATTGGAAGAATCAACATTGTGAAAATGACTCTACTACCCAAAGCAATCTACAGGTTCAATGCAATCCCTATCAAACTACCACTGGCATTTTTCACAGAACTAGAACAAAAATTTCACAATTTGCATGGAAACACAAAAGACCCTGAATAGCCAAAGCAATCTTGAGAAAGAAAAATGGAGGTGGAGGAATCAGGCTCCCTGACTTCAGACTATATTACAAAGCTACAGTAATCAAGACAGTATGGTACTGGCACAAAAACAGAAAGATAGATCAATGGAACAGGATAGAAAGCCCAGAGATAAACCCACGCACATATAGTGAGCTTGCCTAGTCATTTTTCTCCTGGTACTCCAAAAGCGTTACTTATTTGTCCCTCCAGTCATGGTCACATTATCTTTGATAAAGGAGGCAGGAATGTACAGTGGAGAAAAGACAGCCTCTTCAGTAAGTGGTGCTGGGAAAACTGGACAGCTACATGTAAAAGAATGAAATTAGAACACTCCCTAACACCATACACAAAAAGAATGTCAAAATGGATTAAAGACCTAAATGTAAGGCCAGACATTATAAAACTCTTAGAGGAAAACATAGGCAGAACACTCTATGACATAAATCACAGCAAGATCCCTTTTGACCCACCTCCTAGAGAAATGGAAATAAAAGCAAAAATACACAAATAGGACCTAATGAAACTTAAAAACTTTCGCACAGCACAGGAAACTAGAAACAAGATGAAAAGACAATCCTCAAAATGGGAGAAAATATTTGTAAATGGAGCTGATAACAAAGGATTAATCTCCAAAATATACAAGCAGCTCATGCAGCTCAAGATCAAAAAAGCAAATAACCCAATCCAAAAATGGGCAGAAGACATAAATAGACATTTCTCCAAAGAAGATACACAGATTGCCAACAAACACATGAAAGGATGCTCAACATCACTAGTCATTAGAGAAATGTAAATCAAAACTACAATGAGGTATCACCTCACACTGGTCAGAATGGCCATCATCAAAAAATCCACAAACAATAAATGCTGGACAGGGTGTGGAGAAAAGGGAACCCTGTGGCGCTGTTGGTGGGAATGTAAATTGATACAGCCACTATGGAGAACAGTATGGAGGTTTCTTAAAAAACTAAAAATAGAACTACCATATGACCCAGCAAACCCAGTACTTGCCATATACCCTGAGAAAACCATAATTCAAAAAGAGTCATGTACCGCAATGTTCACTGCAGCACTATTTACGATAGCCAGGATATGGAAGCAACCTAAGTGCCCATCAAATGATGAATGGATAAAGAAGATGTGCCACATATATACAATGGAGTATTACTCAGCCATAAAAAGAAATGAAATTGAGTTATTTGTGGTGAGGTGATGGACCTAGAGTCTGTCATACAGAGTGAAGTAAGTCAGAAAGAGAAATACAAATACTGTATGCTAACACATATATATGGAATCTAAAAAAAAAAATGGTTCTGAAAAACTTAGGGGAAGGACAGGAATAAAGACACAGATGTAGAGAATGGACTTGAGGACACGGGGAGGGGGAAGGGTAAGCTGGGATGAAGTGAGGAGTGGCATGGAGATATACACACTACCAAATGTAAAACAGCTAGTGGGAAGCAGCCGCATGGCACAGGGAGATCAGCTCGGTGCTTTGTATCCACCTAGAGGGTGGGATAGGGAGGGTGGGAGGGAGACGCAAGAGAGGAGAGAAATGGGGATAAATGTGCATGCATAGATGATTCACTTTGTTATACAGTGGAAACTAACACACCATTGTAAAGCAATTAAACTCCAAGAAAGATGTTTAAAAAAACCACAACAATTTAACCAAAATCCTTAAGATTATAACTTTCAGCAAGGTAATTTTTCATATTAGAAACTCATATGATTATAGTGATCCAGAAAAAATATGGTGAAAAAAGATGCTCATAGTCTCAAACATTAAAATATTGTAAATAGCCTAAATATCCAGCCATAACACAGTGATTACCTTAAATATTACATAGCCATTATGGTACAATTGTTGAGGAATAACTGAGTTTGGAAAATCTTCAGCTGAGTGAATAGGATAGTAAATATACCATATGATACCAAAAAAAAAAAAAAAAAAAAAGGGGGGTGAAGTTTGAATAGTGAGCTTGCCTAGTCATTTTTCTCCTGGTACTCCAAAATGCGTTACTTATTTGTCCCTCCAGTCATTCATTAACAGTTGAGTTGCAAGACACTGAAATAGGTGATGTGGAAGTATGAGGGTGAACATACTAAGTTCCTGACCTCCTGGAAAGATAAGGTATATACACAGAGAGCCAGACGACCAGGCAGTAAACAAGTGCCACGTGAGTAGGCACAGACAGTAAGGGCTGGAGAGTTCATATCAACACAGTACAGACTTTTTATGTACCATAACCTGGGAAGGCTATAAATGTGGCTAATGCATGCTTCCAGCCCTCAAGGATCTTAACATTTATGGAGACAGATATTTAGGCAACTAATCATAATACAGGAAAAGTGACTTAATAAGATAATCTCCTAATGTGAGTCAGTTTTGTGAAAGAAATAAACCTGGTGATAGAGACTAACAGGAAAGTGCAGAGAGAGGAAGGCCTTCCTTAAGCAAGGCATGGTCAGAGAAAGTGGCTGTGAGGAGGTAACACCTGAGCTAAGGGAGAGAGGGAGCAGGTATGTGAAATGCCAGAGGAGAGGGAGCAGAAAGGAGCTCGGGTGTTGGAGGAGCAGAAATGTGGCTGGAGCACATTTCAGAGTATTGGTGAGGCCACAGAGGGGGTGGAAGGAAGGTCCCTCAGGGATCTCCAGTCCAAGGTAAGGAGTTTGGATTTCATTGTAAACTCAATGGGAAACCACTAAAAGTTGTTTGGTTTTTTAAAAATTATTTTATTTGGTAAGTTTCAAATTTATGAAAAGTTGTAAGTATAACACTATATAGTTAGTCTTTATTCCAATTCATCTACTGTTAACATTTTGCTCCATTTGTTACAGCCTTTGTTCTCTCTATATGTACTTATTTTTTCTGAAGCATTTCATTTGAGTGTTAAGTTGCATAATTCATGCCCTTTAACCCCCATATACTTTACACTGAATTCCCCAAGAGTAACAACATTCTCTTACATAGTAGAATATACTTATCATCTTCAGAAAATTTAACATTGATACAATAATTTACTGTCCATAATCCAGTTTTGTCAACTGACTCAGTAATGTTCTTTAACATTCTTTTTCTTTTTTTTTGTAAACAGCCCAGATGTCCTCCAACAGATGAATGGAGGTATGTCCATACCATGGAACACTACTCAGCAGCTAATAAGACCAAATTATTGATACACAGAACAACCTAGATAATCTCCAGAGAGTTACACTGAGTGAAAAAAAAAATCTCAAAAGATTACATATACAATATTATTCCACTTATAAAAATTTTTTAAATGACAAAATTATAGAAATGGAGAACTGATTAGCGATTACCAGGGGTTAAGAAGGAAGTAGGGGTAGAAGAGAAGTGGGCGGTGGCTATCATAGGGCAACGTAAGGGATCCTCATGGTGATGGAAATGTTCTGTATCTTGACTGTATCAACATTAATATCCTGGTTGTGATATATATATATTTTTTAACATCTTTATTGGACCTGGTTGTGATTATACTGAAGTTTTGCTAATGTTACTACTGGGGAAAACTAGGCAAAGGGTACACAGGATCTCTCTATATTATTTTTTACAACGGCCTGTAAATTTAATCACCTCAAAAAGTTTAATTAAAAAAAATCAATGAGACAGCAAAGTATTATTGTATTCAGTCACTTCATTTATACTCCAAGAGGTCCCCAGAATGCTTCCTGTGGTGTCAGACAGAGAGAAGGTGCTCAGTAGATGTTTGTTGAATGAATAAATAAGAAAGGATTTGAGTTTCCTTTACCCCACCACCCCCATTTTTTTTTTTTTTTTTTTTTCCCGTTGAGGAGCACAGGCTCCGGACGCGCAGGCTCAGCGGCCATGGCTCACGGGCCCAGCCGCTCCAAGGCATGTGGGAATCCTCCCGGACTGGGGCACGAACCCATGTCCCCTGCATCGGCAGGCAGACTCTCAACCACTGCACCACCAGGGAGGCCCCACTGCCCCCATTTTATAGCAGGTACCTGGCCATAAAGGTTGTGACTAATCCCAAAATACTAGCTATTAAATGGCATATGTGGAACTGGAACTCTGGACTCCTAACTTCAAGGCCAAAATTTTCTTTTGATTACATCTTTTTTTTAAACATCGTTATTGGAGTATAATTGCTTTACAATGGTGTATTAGTTTCTGCTTTATAACAAAGTGAATCAGTTATACATATACATATGTCCCCATATCTCTTCCCTCTTGCATCTCCCTCCCTTCCACCCTCCCTATCCCACCCCTCTAGGTGGTCACAAAGCACCGAGCTGATCTCCCTGTGCTATGTGGCTGCTTCCCACTGGCTATCTATTTTACATTTGGTAGTGTGGATATGGCCATGCCACTCTCTCACTTCGTCCCAGCTTACCCTTCCCCCTCCCTGTATCCTCAAGTCCATTCTCTAGTAGGTCTGTGTCTTTATTCCCATCTTGCCCCTAGGTTCTTCATGACCATTTTTTTTTAGATTCCATATATATGTGTTAGCATACAGTATTTATTTTTCTCTTTCTGACTTACTTTACTCTGTATGACAGTCTCTAAGTCCATCCACCTCACTACAGATAACTCAATTTTGTTTCTTTTTATGGCTGAGTAATATTCCATTGTATATATGTGCCACATCTTCTTTATCTATTCATCTGTTGATGGACACTTAGGTTGCTTCTGTGTCCTGGCTATTGTAAATAGAGCTGCAATGAACATTTTAGTACATGACTCTTTTTGAATTATGGTTTTCTTAGGGTATATGCCCAGTAGTGGGATTGCTGGGTCATATGGTAGTTCTATTTTTAGTTTTTTAAGGAACCTCCATACTGTTCTCCATAGTGGCTGTATCAATTTACATTCCCACCAACAGTGCAAGCGTGTTCCCTTTTCTTCACACCCTCTCCAGCATTTATTGTTTGTGGATGTTTTGGTGATGGCCATTCTGACCGGTGTGAGATGATAGAAAGCCCAGAGATGATTACATCTTTATACTCTCTCTTTTCATGGAAGAGATGCTATCTCTTAAACCTTCATGGTCTCCTTTGTGTCAAAACATAGTTTCTTTCTTTCTTTTTATTTTCGCTAGAATATGATATTTTTCTTCTCATCACTGTCTCCCTAAATAACTAGTATATGCACCACAGATATTTTCTTATCATTCACGTTAACCTTAATCCTCTACATCCCAGCTTGCATCCTTACCCCATTCCCCAAACCCTACCCTTCTCCCTTCACTAAAACTATTTTCTTAAAAATTCCAACTGTCCTCTTTGTGACATCATATCAAAGTTCATCCTTCTGTATGTCTCTGTAGCATGAGAACCTTGTTGACAATTCACTTTGAGCTAATAATTTTACCTCTGGAAAACAAGTTATCCTTTTTCCCAGATAACATCTACATCCCCCATCAGTTCTGATTCTGGGCTTTAAGATTCTCCAGTGTTCTTTCATTTCTATTACACGAATACATTCTTTCTCCCAGTTCAGTGAGTCCCGGGCAATGTTAAGTTCTCTCACAATCTGGGATATCAAGTCCAACGTTCTTTGCCTCCCCAAAGCCTCTGACCCGTATAGGAAGCAGCCTATGGAAAAGCCCACCCTTGCCACCCTCTCTGCAGAAGGAGACAGGGAGAAAGAACCATCATTATGGGACTTACTGAACAGGTTATTCCAGGTCACATTTGTCTTTTCCTCAGACTCTATTGTTTGGAAAACGAGTACCCTGTGATGGTCCAGGTTTTTAAGCAATTCTTCACAGTAAAATGGAATCCCACAGCTTCCCTCGGCCAGGTACCTGTAGTGAAAACAATGCAATATATATATTATCAAAGATCCATCTTTAAAGAAGTAAAAATATTTGCGTTTTCTCAATCACCTGAAAATAATCACTTCTCTTTCTCCATTTGTTTTGGTTTGTTTTTCATTTTTAGGGATTGCTTTTTCTTTCTTTCTTTCTTTTTTTTTTTTGCTGTACGCAGGCCTCTCACTGTTGTGGCCTCTCCCGTTGCGGAGCACAGGCTCCGGACGCATGCAGGCTCAGCGGCCATGGCTCACGGGCCCAGCCGCTCCGCGGCATGTGGGATCTTTCCGGACTGGGGCACAAACCCGTGTTCCCTGCATTGGCAGGTGGACTCTCAACCACTGCGCCACCAGGGAAGCCCTTTCTTTCATTTTTAAAATTACATAATAAACTATTTAAATCTTTCCGAAGTCAAAACTATGTAATAATGTACATCCTCAGTCTTGCTTCCCTTCCTCACCTTATAAGTAACCATTTAAATTAGTTTCTGGTTTATCTTTTCAACGTTTCTTTTTAAAACTATAGAAAATGCACACACATATTTCACTCTCTTCCTTAGATAAAAGACAGCAAGTTATATATACTGCACACTAGGCAACCCCTTGTTTTTTCACTCAACAATGTATCCTGGTCATCCCTCCATATCAGTAGATCTTTCTTATTTCTCTTTATAGCTACATAGGGCTCAATCATGTGGATGCATCCTAGTTTATTCTGACTATCCTCTTAGACATGGACATTTGGATTGTTTTCAGTCTTTTACTAGTACAAATAATGCCTCAATAAAAACTGTGCCCATATGTCACTTCATATTTTTGTCACTATATATATTTTTAAATTAAAAAAAAATTTATTGTAGTTGATTTACAATGTTGTGTTAGTTTCAGGTGTACAGCAAAGTGATTCAGATATATATAGATATAGATATAGATAGATATAGATATAGATAGATATTCTTTTTCAGATTCTTTTCCCTTACAGGTTATTACAAAATATTGAGCATAGTTCCCTGTCAGTATATCTTTGAGATAGGTTCCTAGAATTGGGAAGGCTAGATCAAAAAGTAAATGCATATATAATAAATGTATACATATATAATAAATACATACATAATAAATAAATACATACATACATACAGAGAGAAAGAGGGAGAGACAGAGAGACAAAGGGAAAGAACACATAAAATTCATGCCTGCGGGCTTCCCTGGTGGCGCAGTGGTTAAGAGTCTGCCTGCCAATGTGGGGGACACGGGTTCGAGCCCTGGTCTGGGAGGGTCCCACATGCTGCAGAGCAACTAGGCCTGTGAGCCATGGCCGCTGAGCCTGTGCGTCTGGAGCTTGTGCTCCACAGCGAGAGAGGCCGCAACACTGAGAGGCCCGCGCACGGCAATGAAGAGTGGCCCCCACTCACTGCAACTGGAGAAAGCACTCGCATAGAAACGAAGACCCAACACAGCCAAAAATAAATAAATAAATAAAAATACAATTGGGAAAAAAAAAATTCATGCCTGGAGTTATTTTAAATGAGACTTCGTCCAAGACATTTCTCTTCCAGAAGCAAAGCAACCTCATTAGAAAGAACAGATACAGATACCAAGGTGGCTTGTAAACAGCCAGCTAAGGAAGAGGTATTGCCCATGTTGTTAAGGGGACTGCTGTCAAGACCCCAGGAGAGGAGTCACTGAGAAGCTCAGAGAGCACTGACATCACCATCTACCATGACAGGGAACACCAGTACCAGACCACGTTATTGCCAGCAACTAAGACCTTGCTCAGCTGTGGGCTGTGGTTCTTAAGGCTTACCAGTTTGCCTTTCATGTTACTTGCCCATGACAGTGCCCTTAGTCACTGTGGGTTAGAGTGAGTGTACCCATAGCCAGCATGATGAAAGGGAAACAAAACATGTCCTAAGCAACGTTTGAGACGATGTAACAGGGACCATAACAAGGAAAAGTGAGCAGCATCCATCCTATCAAGCATGTTCAGTGGCCCCTTTGAAAGGCGGGACCAGCAAGAATCCTGAAATGGCCTCTTTCAGACACATCTTAAGGAATCTGATGATTCCTGGACCTGGAGTGCAGATGTCAAGGCCTCAGGATAGAAATAGGTTACTCACGTGTCTAGTTCTTTGGGGATGCCCCTGACGTTGAGGTCTAGGCAGACCTTGTTGAGGATGTCCTTAGGCTGCAGGGCTCCAAGGATGACATAGGTGGTGTTCCTGTTCTTCATTATGGCACTGGCAGCTGCACAGGGTATGTCAATGAAGGGAGACAGGGACATGATGATGAAGATGGGAACAGACCAGATAAGCTTCTCCATAAATGTCCAGGAGGCTGAATCGATAAACTGGCCTTCATCGATGATGAAAATAATCCTTTCCTCTTTCACTGTCTGGACAAGGTGGAGAAACAGAAAGAAAAATGCTGTAGGACTTCAAGGTTTTTTTTGTTTTTGTTTGATTTTTTGGCCGCGCCGCGCAGCTTGCGGGATCTCAGTTCCCCGACCAGGGATTGAACCCAGGCCATGGCAGCGAAAGCGCCAAATCCTAACTAGACCACTAGGGAACTCCCGTGACTTCAGTTTTTTATACACATGTATGCGTATGCATGTGTATCCACCGAATTTTGTGAAGCTAAGTTAAATCTGTTCTTTCTAATAACTTTGCGTTAATTTAGATTCCGCTAATTGGAATCTGTGGCAATTGGGACAGAACTGGCTGGAATAGACTCTTACTTGGTCAAATCTTTGTGTAAAGATAATGTAAATATATAGGACAGATGGGGTTTTAGTCAAGTTAAACAGCCATTACATAAAAATTACTGAGGTCTACTTCAAGTCATTCTAATCTATTGAAAAATGAAGGTCTCCTGGAAATACCTATCTGACATTTATTCAACCAACATCGATTCAACACATACTTACCAAGCACCCACTGGGCTAGGTGCTGGAGGCAGACTGCTGAGAGAAACTCACCTGGTCCTTGCCCTGCTGGCAGTTTATGCTGTTCTAGCTTGAACTACGGCACATGTTACACTTAAAAACAGATCATGTGTCCCTTTTCTTGTGTAGAGTACCTTTCCCTAACAAGTCTGAATTATTTATTTACTCATTAAGCATTTATTGTGCATCTGTTAGGGTCAGGTACTGTTTTAAGCACTGGGGATAGAGTATTAGACAAAATATAGAGCTTACATTTAGTGTGAGCCCCTGCATAGCGGGCCCTGCATTTCCATAGTGTAAGATGTCTAAATGGAGAAAACCTTCCCCACTCTTACTGCTCCAGACTGCTCTTGGCTTCTTTTGTTTCCCTCTGGGAAGAGACTGGGTTAAGCCATTCTTTCCCTCTGCATGTTTTTATAAACTAGAGCATCAAAGGCTACATTCAAATTTCAAATTTCAGAAGATGATCATTATAAAGTATTATAGCCTGCCTTATCACATATATGTAAGTCCCCTCTTACAGCCCCATTCTGTCACCAGATCGTTAGTTCTTCACTGACCCTGAGAACATTTTAATGAATAGGGGTTAGCATCCCATTGTTTTGTTTTGTTTTGTATTTGACTAATATCTTTAAAACTATGGGGCAGGGAATTCCTTGGTGGCGCAGTGGTTGAGAGTCTGTCTGCCAATGCAGGGACACAGATTCGAGCCCTGGTCCAGGTAGATCCCACATGCCACAGACCAACTAAGCCCATGCACCACAACTACTAAGCCTGTGCTCTAGAGCCCACAAGCCACAACTACTAAGCCTGCAAGCCACAACTACTAAAGCCTGTGTACCTAGAGCCCGTGCTTCACAGCAAGAGAAGCCACCGCACTAAGAAGACCACGAATCGCAACAAAGAGTAGCCCCCACTCACCACAACTAGAGAAAGCCCCTGTGCAGCAACAAAGACCCAACGCAGCCAAATAAATAAATAAAACTACGGGGCAGTTAGAAATGTGAGTTTTAGTCACAGAATAGCCTTGTCAGTGAATTATCTGTGAATTGGGGAGAGTAAAGCAGGAACCAAAAAACCTACATGAATTCAATGGTACATCAATGGTGCCAGCTTCTTCACATTTAAAATGAGGAGACTGAAATATTACTCAGCCATAAAAAAGAACGAAATAATGCCATTTACAGCGACATGGATGGACCTAAAGATTATCACACTGGGCTTCCCTGGTGGTGCAGTGGTTGGGAGTCCGCCTGCCGATGCAGGGGACGTGGGTGTGTGCCCCCGTCCAGGAAGATCCCACATGCCGTGGAGCGGCTGGGCCCGTGAGCCATGGCCGCTGAGCCTGCGTGTTTGGAGCCTGTCTGCAACAGGAGAGGCCACGGCAGTGAGAGGCCCATGTACCGCAAAAACAAACAAACAAACAAACAAAACCTAGCCCAAGTGAAGTAAGTCAGACAGAGAAAGACAAATATCATGTGATATCAATTATATGTGGAATCTTAAAAAAAGGTACAAATAAACCTATTTACAAAACAGAAACAATCACAGATGTAGAACACAAACTTATGGTTACAAAGGGGGAAAGGTTGGGGGAGGGATAAACTGGGAGATTGGGATTGACATATACACACTACTATATATAAAATAGATAGCTAACAAGAACTTTTTTTGGTACGTGGGCCTCTCACTGTTGTGGCCTCTCCCGTTGTGGAGCGCAGGCTCAGCGGCCATGGCTCACGGGCCCAGCCGCTCCGCTGCATGTGGGATCTTCCCAGACCGGGGCACGAACCCATGTCCCCTGCATCGGCAGGCGGACTCTCAACCACTGCGCCACCAGGGAAGCCCAAGAACCTATTTTATAGCACAGGGAACTCTACTCAACACTCTGTGATGACCCATATGGGAATAGAATCTAAAAAAGAGTGGATATATATATATATATATATATGTATAATTGATTCATTTTGCTATATACAACAAACTAACACAACATAGAAACTAACACAACATTGTAAGTCAACTATACTCCAATAAAAATTAATTAAAAACATAAAATAAAATGAGGAGATGGAATCAGGTCCTCTCTGATGTGAAAAAAGCCAACACTTACACGGCACCTACTATGTTCCCAGCACTGTGTGATGTGCTTTCATAAATGAACTTATTTAAAATCTTCGTTAACAGACTTCCCTGGTGTTGCAGTTGTTAAGAATCCACCTGCCAATGTAGGGGACATGGGTTCGAGCCCTGGTCCGGGAAGATCCCACATGCTGCAGAGCAACTAAGCCCGTGCGCCACAACTACTGAGCCTGGGCTCTAGAGCCCATGAGCCACAACTACTGAGCCTGAGTGCCGCAACTACTGACCCCACATGCGGCAACTACTGAAGCCCGTGCGCCTAGAGCCCGTGCTCCACAAGAGAAGCCACCACAATGAGAAGCCTGCACACCGCAACAAAGAGTAGCCCCTGCTCACCGCAACTAGAGAAAGCCCGTGTGCAGCAACAAAGACCCAATGCAGCCAAAAAAAATTTTTTTAATTAAAAAAAAAAAATCTTCGTAACATTCATAGGAGGTGCACTATTGAATCTATTTACTGAGAAAATTTAGGCAGAGAAGTTAAGCCATTTGCCCGAGGTCATACTGATAGTAAATGATCCAAAGATTGTTGTCATAGCACAGAGTCAAAGCACAGCTTTACTCATGGTTTCCAACTAGGTTGTGGATCAGAACCAACTGAGAAGTTTCAAAACAAAAACAAACAACTAAACAGATTCCTAGGCCCAAACGAAGCCCTTTTCAATTTGGGGTAGAATTCACAAATCCATATATTTTATGAAGCTTTCTGGATACTTGTGATGCAAACAATCCAAAGCCTGACATTCAGAAACTACTGATATAGCCTTATTTGCCTGCAGTGGAGAAGAAGGAAGTTGTATTATAAACTTACACAATGCCACAAACTTGAATTGTTTATTTATTATGTGCCAGACACTCTGCTGGTCAGTAGTGATACAAAAATGAGAAAGAGGCTCCCTTTCCTTAAGAAGCTCACAACCTCCTGAGGGGGAGAGACACATATACAAGTAGCAAATTGCAATACAGTATGGAAAATACAGTAAGAAATATGTTCAAAGTGTTACAGAAACACAGCAGAAGAGGAATTAGTCATTCCTTGTGATTTGGGGGAGTTCTCACTGAAGAGGTGACACTGAATGATGAGTAGCATTTCTCCAGGTTAAAAAAAAAAAAAGTCTTTTGGCTTTTATCTCATTAGTATCGAGAATTACTTGGATAGTATAAAGCACAGGTTGGAACAATTTGCATACACTTTGGCAGTTGTATGGAGGATGAATTGGAGTGGAGAGGTATGAGGCACAGAGATTAGTTGGAAAGCTATGGAAATAGTCCAGGAAGAGAAAGAGGCTGAACTACAGTAGGGAACAGAGGACGAGGAGATTCCAGAGTCAGTCTGAGGTAGACATGGTAGGACTTGTCAACTGAGCAAAGATAACTTTAAACGATGTGTGAATGAATTTGCTATTGACTAAATCAAGGGTCAGGATCAAGATGAGGGAGATAGGGCACTAAAGTAGGGAAAAAAATGAATTTAGTATTAGACACTGAACTGAGTGTGAGTCCCCATATCCAAGTGGAATATACAGTTCTTGGAAATATAGTTTTGGTGCTTATATGAGAGCTGAGGAATGGGATATAAAGTTGGTGATCATCAACATATAATGGACAGTCATGGTATTATTCAGAGAGCAAAAGTTAACATTGGTTGAGTGTTTCCAATGAAAGAGGCACTATTCTAAGTTTTACACATAATCTAGTCATTTAAACCTTACAACCCTGTGAGCTAGGTACTATTATTTCCTCATTTTATAGAAGGTAAAGTAAAAGCATGTAGGTTGAGTCACTTGATCAAGGTTACCCAGGTAGCAAGTGATAGGCCTAAGGGCTCAAACCTTGGTAGACTGATTACAGAGCCTATATACATAACCAGTTTGATAGACTGCATCTCATACAGAGGGAGAGAAAAAGAGGACTGGTTTTAAGGCAAGGCCAAACTCCCAGGAGTAATGTTAAAGGACTCCTTTCAAGCACAGCTAAATTCTGAACAGACTCTTAGCTTGAGGTTTGGAAGGATGGAGGAAAATGAAACACTTTGGGTTAAAGCTTTCACATACTTCAAAGCTTCTTGCCATTGGAGTCTAAACCCTTGAGGTCACCTGGCTTTGCGGTGAGACGCCCAGTTTCCCCCTCCCCATTATTTGACCTATAGACGCTCTTACTTGCTCCAAGATCTTCATAAACAACGCTTCCAACTGCTTCTGCTTTCTCGTGGTGCTCATCCTGGAAACCTCTCGTGAAATAGGGAACTGTATAAAGAATTATGAGAATACTGAGTATGCGCAAATAGCAGAGGGAACTACTAGTTGTACGACTCTGGTAATTCACTTTACTGTTCTGTGCCTTAAAATCCTCATGTGCTAGGTAATCCATAACATCCCTTCCAGCTCTGATACTCTATGTCATTGAATGTAATAGATACAGGAAAGAACAGGGCACATTCTTGTCTTTGCATTGGCAGTCACCTGTGGGAGCAGAGAGATTTAGTGCCCTGGACTAGCTAGTATAGTATAGCTATGATGGGAAGGTGAGAAAAGAAATGAATCAGCAGGTGGCTATTTGGGTTTTCTTGAGTCTGGTACCAATATATCTCAGGAAGGTGGCTCATTCAAGGATTGGGAGTCATTTCCTTACCACCTGGACGCTGCAGATGAGAAAGGAAGAGGATAATACAGGCCAAAGAGATGCAAAGTCATAAAGCATCAGGGAGGAGTGGCCACATCTGCCCCTTCACTATTTCTAACAGGAGTCTAACACTAGCTAGTTACCTGCACATGGAAAATGTCATTAAGAAGACAATGGAACTTTTCATCCAGCAGTGACTTGACTTTATTTTGAAGGTTGGTCTGTCGTTCTTTATAATGTTTGCAAGTATCCAGACCTAGTACATTGGCCATGAGTATCTGGATGGTATAAAAATTTTGATGGAAGCTGATCTTAGTCAACGCAATAGCAATAGTCCTGTTTATAAGAAAGTCAGGAATCAGAGTTTCAAAATATATTTTTTGAAAACAATAAAGCTTGAAGGAAAGCCCTGACTCTTCATATTCAGTTGTAAGGACAGATTTCCCAAGCTATCTGGAAGCTGTTCTTTATTTGTGCTTTCAGATACCCTCCCTTATTCCACTATGTTTCTAAGCTCTGTAAATGTATCCTAGCTATCCCCTCTTCTCTAGCCCTACTGCCAATGCCTGGGTTCAGGCCCGCATCCTCTCACCTATACTCCCTAACAGCATACTACTACCCTGTCTAGCGCCAAGACTCTGAATGCATCACCTTTATGGAAGCCTGAAGCACCTAGGTAGATGCAAGTCTAGGTTAAGTCTAGACTCCTTCATGTGACATATAAGCCTTTCCAAGTCCTCATTGTCATTTCTTGCCACTCTCTGCCCAGCAGTCTACCCTCCACCAACAACAAACCGGTGAGTGTTCCCTGCACATCCAACTGTTTCTTCTCTTTATGCCTTTGCTTTCCTCGGCCTGGAGTGTCATCACTTCTCACAGTCCCTCCTAATCCCTCGTTTCCTGTTCATTTGTATATCTCAGCTCAGGAGTAACCTGCTGGAAATCTTCCCTGATGCCCTCAGGTTGGATGACAAACCCCTCTTTCTTGTAGCTTTTACAGTACTCTATTGCATGCTTCTATCAATGTCCTCACCACATTCTATTTTTACTGTCATCTCTCTTTCCTTCTCTTTTGTGAGAACTCCTTGAGGGTAGGGATAAGATATTATTCGCCTTCAAGGCTTTGCAACTTGTTATGGATTGATTTATGCACCCCTCCCCCCACCAATTCATATGCTGAAGTCTTAGCCCTCAGAATGTGACCTTATTTGGGAATAGGGTCATTGCAGATGTAACTAGGTAAGTTGAGGCCATACTGGAATAGGGTGGGCCCCTAATCCAATATGACTGTCTCTTTATAGGAAGGGGAAATTGGGGGGATTCCCTGGCGGTCCAGTGGTTAGGACTCGGTGCTTTCAGTGGCGTGGCCCAGGTTCAATCCCTGGTCGGGGAACTAAGATCCCACAAGCCACGCAGTGGGAAAAAAAAAAAAGAAGAGGGAAATTTTTGGACACAGACAGCACACATGGAGAACATCATGTGAAGATGGAGGCAGAGACTGGGGTGATGCTTCTACAAGCCAATGAACACCACTGACTGCCAGCAAGCCACCAGAAGCTAGGAAGGAGGCACAGAACAGATTGTCCCTCACAGCTGATGGAAGGAACCAACTTTATGCCACCTGGATCTTGGACTCCTACCCGTACACTGAGACAATATACTTCTGTTGCTTAAGCCACCTAGCTTGTGGTGCTTTGTTATGGTAGCTCTAGCAAACTAATACAGCACTTAGTTCCTGGAACATAGTAGGTACTCAGTAAGTGATGGAATAAATGAGTGTCTTCTGGCTATTTTGAATTATCCCTTCAGCAATATTAAAGATATTTTAAAACTAGTCTTTCTCAGGCCTGGCATTAAAAAAGAGTAGAAACACAGCTAAAAATAAGATTAATAAGAATTTTCCCCTTAAAGCCTTTAGGTTAGATAGTGAAAGGATGTGAGACACCATTACCATTGTCTTGGTCATCATCACTGTAATTGAATATCATACCATCCACCTCCATGAGATGGGTTGTCCCAAAGAGAGCCCTCATGACATTCCTTATATGAAAAGAGACAAACAGCATGAGGTAAGTGCATCAGCTCTGCCTTCCGAAGGAAAATCCAGAGGCCTTTCATTCTCTAACCATACTCTCAGGGCTCAGTGGTTTGAACTAGTGATTCCCTGTCAGCCACATGGATAAACTTACGTATTTGTTCTGCAAACCCAATCTATCCTCAACATTTATACCAGTTGTTCTCAAACTGTGCATTAGGAAACTTAAAAATATCAATGTCCAAGTCCGTCCTGCCATTAAATCAGGATCTCCAGGGGTCAGCCCATCTTCCATTTTCTCAGTTCGATATGTTTATCATTAATTACTTATCTAGCACAAGGGGCATGACACCCAATAATAACTGATAGATTGTGGATAGTTTACGTAAGGCAACTTATATAAAGGAGAGGAACATTGAAACAAATGAAACTCTTAAAGATGTCAAGATTCTCTGGATTCACAAAAAAATGGTCATTGCAAGACACTCACCTGTGGTTCTCACCTTGGGCCAGGTACTCAATTTCCACTAGTATCTGGCTTTTCCCATATCCCGATAATCCTTCGTACATCAGGACTCGGCTGCAGTTAGATATCAAAAATTCCTTCATAGTACACATGAAGTATTTGATCTCCTTATCGCGTCCTGTTATTTTCATTTTTTAAAAAGGGAGCAAACCCAATCAACATAAAATAGTATAGAAACATAAAAAAGCACATAGTGATACAGCTTCTAAGAATACCCTTGGAATTTCCATGGCATTGTTCATGGAGTTTCTCGAGGTCCTGTGCACTTTAAAATTTAAAAAAATCTTTCTCTAGAACTTTCCAGTTAACAGTGTGGTTTTACAGTTTTGTTTTGTTTTGGTTTGGTTTTTTTTGATTCCCACAAGCTGTGAGGGAAAGGATTCTTATAATGCTCATTATGATGTCCATTTAACTTTAGTGTAGAAAACTGAGATTTGCTTAAATTATACAACCAGGAATTAAACCAGGGCTATCTGACCCTAATGCTTGTTTTCTTTTCCTTTTTCTGTAACACACTAGAAGTAACTATAGATTATTACATTAGGAAATCAACTTAATAAAGTTAGGGTTCCCATGTTGAACAATATGGATAAAAAGTTTTTATTTCTGATTCTGTGAAGGAAAACTTGCTCTTTGTAAATGAGAAATTATACTTATCTCAGGGCTACTAAAAGTATTAACAGTGATTTAAAAAAATTCAATTTGCTTTAAAAAACTCATATATAGATTAATTCTATCATAAGAACAACCTAAATTCTTAGTAAAAATAAATTATAGGTTTTTTTCCCTTATTATAAAACTAATGCATGCTCACTGTAGAAAATATAGAAAACTTAAAAAAGGAAAAGAAGAAAATAAAAGTCATCTTGGGTTACAACCCTATCACTCTTATTTTTCTTATGTATTTTTAAATATGTGTAACAGGATGCCCTGACTGAAATCTGAAACTCAGCCTACAGTCTTTGAAACCTGGGTGGACGGGAAGGAGTTGGCAGAACGGTAATTTCTGTCAAAAGAGCTGGAGACCAAATCAGGGTTGACTCTTCCTTCTTTGCTGGACAGATCACTGTGGAGGACCCATTCTGCTATCCATTGATAGAGTAAATACACACCTAGGTGTTAGCTAATGTCTACTGAAAACCAAGACCACTACTCTAAGTTTAGATGTTTTATACAAAGAAGCTGAGTGTTTATTTGGTAATGTAAATTTCTGGGTGAGATTTAGTGAGAATTACTCTGCAGACCATATTGCTTCTTTTAGGCGCAACATTTCCTTTCTGAAAACACATTTGAACTTCAATTTTGTGAGATGTGTAGTATTGTTCTTTGGCCTAAAGTTTACAAAGGAACTTAGAAGATAAGGCCCAGAAGGCTGCAGAGCAGACTCTTCTGGCTGTTTTATGTTCTATTTGTATAGAACACATACAGGTAAGAACTTACTGATTGTCTTTTAAGTTGGATTCTAAAATGAGGTTAACTCAACTTGCCTTGAAGTATGCATACCTTGTTTCTATTTGAACAAGGCCCTAATACCTGAGACTGTTGTATGCATTTTTGACTCTAAAAGAACACTTTTTGTTCATTTTAGTTTTGTTATCAGTTAGCATATACATTTCATTTACAGGCACTCTTGTAAAAGAAGGGTATTTCCCATACTCCTAACCTCTGACAGTCTGTTTTTGGTTATAGCTTTAAGGAAAGATATGTGGGCCTGATCTTTACTTTATACTGGTGAAATCAGGGCAAAAAGTCAAGTAGAGAGAATTCCCTGGCAGTCCAGTGGTTAGGACTCTGAGTTTTCAATGCTGAGGGCCTGGGTTCAATCCCTGTTCACGGAACTAAGGTCTCACAAGCCGCTCAGCAGCAGCTGAAAAACAAAACAAAACAAAACACACACACAGAAAACAAACAAACAAACAAAGGCAACTAGACCAGACTGAGAAATACATGTATATTGTAGCAATGTATTCTAACATGTCTGTCATATTGAGTCCTCAATTTTGTAGAAAGGGGGTTAGGACTTCCATTTACTGTCAATCATTATCACAACAAGCATATCCTAGGATGAAAAGTTAGGTCTCAGAGTAGGGTGAGAGTGGGCATTCCTTCTCCTTTCTAGCCTTCAAGAGTTTGGGAATCTGGACTTATAAAAAGTGATGTGCTTGCAGACTCTGAAAACTACCTGAATGCACTGAAAGTTAGGCATTGCTGCTGGCTCAAGTGCTCTTTGAAGTTCTGGAACTGTTGCCTTCTTTTATGCTCTGCTGACATCAAGATTCTGTCCTAATACTCCCCCAAGGTGTGGGACAGAGCCTCTTCTCAATTGCCCTAACACAGTTATGACCGAGATTTAATTTATAATGATACTTTTAGGGATGTTCAAGTCTAACAGAAGGAAATTACAAGCGTTACTTGAAATGGCTGCCTTCAGAATTCACAGGCCAATCTTCATGTGGGTCTCTTCTCTACCTCATTTTATGTCTACTTCCCTGTATAGTCTTGAGTTAGCTTTCTTATGATAGGGTCTCCCTCACCAAGAATCACAAAAACATCACTGCCAGATGGATCACAGCTCTAAATGTAAAAGGTAAAACAAAATTTCTGGAAGAGAATCTAGAAAAATATCTTCATGACTTTTGGGTGAGGAAAGATTTCTCAAACGGTATACAAAAGCACTAATTATGAAGAAAAAGATTGATAAATTGGATTTCATTAAAATCAAAACTTATGTTCATTAAATACATCACTAATAGAGTAAAAAGGCAAGCACAGAATGGGAAAAGTTACATACAGTAAAAACAAATGGACCCATTTTCAGAATATATAAATAATTCCAACAGATCTATAAAAAAATACAATCCAATTGAAAAATAGACAAAAGATTTGTACAGACACTTTATAAAAGATGATTTCCAAATGGCCAATAAATATTTGGAAAAGGCACTCAACCACATCAGGGAAATACAGATGGAAACCATGGTGAGATACCACTATAAACCCAACAGAATTATTAAAATTATAAAGACTGAGAAAACTATCTACCAAAATTGTACCCTTTGCCCCAACAGTATCACTCCTATATATATATACTCAACAGCAGAAATGCACACATATGTTCACCATAAGACTTGTACAAAAATCTTTATGGCAGTATTATTCATAAGAACCCAAACTGGAAACAACTCAAATGTTGTACAAAAGCAGAATGAATACATTGTTATATATTTATAAAAGGGAATATAGTCATCCCTCTATATCCATAGGAGATTGGTTCCAGGACCCCCGAGGATATCAAAATCTCAAGTCCCTTATATAAAATGGTGTAGTATTTGCATATAACCTGAACACATCCTCCTGTATACTTTAACTCATATCTAGGTTGATTATAATAGCAAATACAATGTAAATGCTATGTAAATAGCTGCCGGTGTGCAGCAAATTCAAGTTTTGCTTTTGGGAATTTTCTGGAATTAAAAAAAATAAATTTTTTTTGATTTGTGGTTATTTGAATCCATGGATGCACACCCTGCAGATACAGAGGGCCAACTGTACTACACAGCAATGAAAATGGATGAATTATAGCTACATCCAACAATATGGATGAATTTCATAATGTAATGTTGATTAAAAGAAGGATTATGTAAATGAAGACCCGAGAGGCTTCCGGGAAGATGGCGGAAGAGTAAGACACGGAGATCACCTTCCTCCCCACAGATACACCAGAAATACATCTACACGGAGAGCCACTCCTACAGAACACCTACTGAACACTGGCAGAAGACCTCAGACCTCCCAAAAGGCAATAAACTCCCCACGTACCTGGAAGGGATTAAGAGCGCTGCTTAAAGGAGCTCCAGAGATGGGCGCGAGCCGCGGCTAAAAGCGCAGACCCCAGAGACGGGCATGAGACGCTAAGGCTGTTGCTGCCGCCACCAAGAAGCCTGTGTGCGAGCACAGGTCACTATCCACACTCCCCTTCCGGGGAGCCTGTCCAGCCCGCCACTGCCAGGGTCCCGGGATCCAGGGACAATTTCCCCGGGAGAACGCACGGCGCGCCTCAGGCTGGTGCAACGTGCCGCCAGCCTCTGCCGCCGCAGGCTTGCCCCGCACTGCGTGCCCCTCCCTCCCCCACGGCCCGAGTGAGCCAGAGTCCCGGAAGCAGCTGCTCCTTTAACCCCGTCCTGTCTGAACGAAGAACAGACACCCTCCAGCGACCTACACGCAGAGGCGGGGCCAAATCCAAAGCTGAGCCCCAGGAGCTGTGAGAACAAAGAAGAGAAAGGGAAATCTCTCCCAGCAGCCTCAGAAGCAGCGAATTAAAGCTCCACAATTAACTTGATGTACCCTGCATCTGTGGAATACATGAATAGACAACGAATCATCCCAAATTGAGGATGCTTGCTCTCAAAATGATCCCAATTTGAGAGCAAGATTTATGATTTTTTCCCCTTTTCCTCTTTTTGTGTGTATGTGTATGCTTCTGTGTGAGATTTGTCTGCATAGCTTTGCTTCCACCATTTGTCCTAGGGTTCTATCCATCCGTTTTTTTAAAAAAAATTATTTTCTTAATAATTATTTTTCATTGTAATAACTTTATTTTATCTTACTTTATTTTACTTTTTCTTTCTTTCCTTCCTTCCCTCCTTCCTTCCTTCCTTCCTCCCTCCCTCCCTCCCTCCTTTCTTTCTTTCTTTCTTTCTACTTCTACCAATTCTTTCTTTCTACTTTTTCTCCCTTTTATTCTGAGATGTGTGGATGAAAGTCTCTTGGTGCTGCAGCCAGGAGTCACTGCCGTGCCTCTGAGGTTGGAGAGTCAACTTCAGGACACTGGTCCACAAGAGACCTCCCAGCTCCACATGATATCAACGGCGAAAATCTCCCAGAGATCTCCATCTCAAACCCAGCACCCAGCTTCACTCAACGACCAGCAAGCTACACTGCTGGACACCCTATGCCAAACAACTAGCAAGACAGGAGCACAACCCCACACATTAGCAGAGAGGCTGCCTAAAATCATAATAAGTCCACAGACACCCCAAAACACACCAACAGATGTGGACCTGCCCACCAGAAAGACAAGATCCAGCCTTATCCACCAGAACACAGGCACTAGTCCCCTCCACCAGGAATCCTACACAACCCACTGAACCAACCTTAGCCACTGGGGACAGACACCAAAAACAATGGGAACAACGAACCTGCAGCCTGCAAAAAGGAGACCCCAAACACAGTAAGATAAGCAAAATGAGAAGACAGAAAAACACACAGCAGTTGAAGGAGCAAGATAAAAACCCACCAGACCTGACAAATGAAGAGGAAATAGGCAGTCGACCAGAAAAAGAATTCAGAATAATGATCGTAATGATGACCCAAAATCTTGGAAATAGAATAGACAAAATGCAAGAAAGATTTAACAAGGACCTAGAAGAACTAAAGATGAAACAAGCAATGATGAACAACACAATAAATGAAATTAAAAATAATCTAGATGGGATCAATAGCAGAATAACTGAGGCAGAAGAATGGATAAGTGACCTGGAAGATAAAATAGTGGAAATAACTACTGCAGAGCAGAATAAAGAAAAAAGAATGAAAAGAACTGAGGACAGTTTCAGAGACCTCTGGGACAACATTAAATGCACCAACATTCGAATTACAGGGGTTCCAGAAGAAGAGGAGAAAAAGAAAGGGACTGAGAAAATATTTGAAGATATTATAGTTGAAAACTTCCCCAATATGGGAAAGGAAATAGTTAATCAAGTCCAGGAATCACAGAGAGTCCCATACAGGATAAATCCAAGGAGAAATACGCCAAGACACATATTAATCAAACTGTCATAAATTAAATACAAAGAAAACATATTAAAAGCAGCAAGGGAAAAACAACAAATAACACACAAGGGAATCCCCATAAGGTTACCCGCTGATCTTTCAGCAGAAAATCTGCAAGCCAGAAGGGACTGGCAGGACATATTTAAAGTGATGAAGGAGAAAAACCTGCAACCAAGATTACTCTACCCAGGGCTTCCCTGGTGGCGCAGTGCCGATGCAGGGGACATGGGTTCATGCCCTGGTCCGGGAAGATCCCACATGCCGCGGAGCGGCTGTGCCCGTGAGCCATGGCCGCTGAGCCTGCGCATCCTGAGCCTGCGCTCTGCAGCGGGAGAGGCCACAGCAGTGAGAGACCCGTGTACCACACACAAAAAAAGATTACTCTACCCAACAAGGATCTCATTCAGATTTGATGAAGAAATTAAAACTTACAGACAAGCAAAAGCTGAGAGACTTCGGCACAACCAAACCAGCTTTACAACAAATACTAAAGGAACTTCTCTAGACAAGAAACACAAGAGAAGGAAAAGACCTACAATAACGAACCCAAAACAATTAAGAAAATGGGAATAGGAACATACATATCGATAATTACCTTAAATGTAAATGGACTAAATGCTCCCACCAAAAGACACAGATTGGCTGAATGGATACAAAAACAAGACCCATATATATGCTGTCTACAAGAGACCCACTTCAGACCTAGAGACACATACAGACTGAAAGTAAGGGGATGGAAAAAGATATTCCATGCAAATGGAAACCAAAAGAAAGCTGGAGTAGCAATTCTCATATCAGACAAAATAGACTTTAAAATAAGGACTATCAGAAGAGACAAAGAAGGACACTACATAATGATCAAGGGATCGATCCAAGAAGAAGATATAACAATTGTAAATATTTATGCACCCAACATAGGAGCACCTCAATACATAAGGCAAATACTAACAGCCATAAAAGGGTTATGCACCCAACATAGGATCACCTCAATACATAAGGCAAAAACTAGCAGCCATAAAAGGGGAAATCGACAGTAACACATTCATAGTAGGGGACTTCAACACCCCACTTTCACCAATGGATAGATCATCCAAAATGAAAATAAATAAGGAAACACAAGCTTTAAATGATACATTAAACAAGATGGACTTAATTGATATTTATAGGACACTCCATCCAAAAACAACAGAATACACATTTTTCTCAAGTGCTCATGGAACATTCTCCAGGATAGATCATATCTTGGGTCACAAATCAAGCCTTGGTAAATTTAAGAAAATTGAAATTGTATCAAGTATCTTTTCCGACCACAATGCCATGAGACTAGATATCAATTATAGGAAAAGATCTGTAAAAAATACAAACACATGGAGGCTAAACAATACACTACTTAATAACGAAGTGATCACTGAAGAAATCAAAGAGGAAATTAAAAAATACCTAGAAACAAACAAATGACAATGGAGTCACGACGACCCAAAACCTATGGGATGCAGGAAAAGCAGTTCTAAGAGGGAAGTTTATAGCAATACAATCTTACCTTAAGAAACAGGAAACATCTCAAACAACCTAAGCTTGCACCTTAGGCAATTAGAGAAAGAAGAAAAAAAAAACCCCAAAGTTAGCAGAAGGAAAGAAATCATAAAAATCAGATCAGAAATAAATGAAAAAGAAATGAAGGAAACAATAGCAAAGATCAATAAAACTAAAAGCTGGTTCTTTGAGAAAATAAACAAAATTGATAAACCATTATACAGACTCATGAAGAAAAAAAGGGAGAAGACTCAAATCAATAGAATTAGAGATGAAAAAGAAGTAACAACTGACACTGCAGAAATACAAAAGATCATGAGAGATTACTACAAGCAACTCTATGCCAATAAAATGGACAACCTGGAAGAAATGAACAAATTCTTAGAAATGCACAACCTGCCAAGACTGAAACAGGAAGAAGTAGAAAATATGAACAGACCGATCACAAGCACTGAAATTGAAACTAGGATTAAAAATCTTCCAACAAACAAAAGCCCAGGACCAGATGGCTTCACAGGTGAATTCTATAAAACACTTAGAGAAGAGCTAACACCTATCCTTCTCAAATTCTTCCAAAATATAGCAAAGGAAGGGACACTCCCAAACTCATTCTACGAGGCCACTATCACCTTGATACCAAAACCAGACAAGGATGTAACAAAGAAAGAAAACTACAGGCCAATATCACTGATGAACATAGATGAAAAAATCCTCAGCAAAATACTAGCAAACAGAATCCAACAGCACATTAAAAGGATCATACATCATGATCAAGTGGGGTTTATTCCAGGAATGCAAGGAGTCTTCAGTATACGCAAATCAATCACCGTGATACACCATATTAACAAACTCAAGGAGAAAAACCATATGATCATCTCAATAGATGCAGAGAAAGCTTTTGACAAAATTCAACACCCATTTATGATAAAAACCCTGCAGAAAGTAGGGATAGAGGGAACTTTCCTCAACATTATAAAGGCCATATATGACAAACCCACAGCCAACATCATCCTCAATGGTGGAAAAACTGAAAGCATTTCCACTAAGATCAAGAACAAGACAAGGTTGCCCACTCTCACCACTCTTATTCAACATAGTTTTGGAAGTTTTAGCCACAGCAATCATAGAAGAAAAGGAAATAAAAGGAGTCCAAAACAGAAAATAAAAAGTAAAGCTGTCACTGTTTGCAGATGACATGATACTATACATAGAGAATCCTAAAGATGCTACCAGAAAACTACTAGAGCTAATCAATGAATTTGTTAAAGTGGCAGGATACAAAAATAATGCACAGAAATCTCTTGCATTCCTATACACTAATGATGAAAAATATGAACGTGAAATCAAGAAAACACTCCCATTTACCATTGCAACAAAAAGAATAAAATATCTAGGAATAAACCTACCTAAGGAGACAAAAGACCTGTATGCAGAAAATTATAAGACACTGATGAAAGAAATTAAAGATGATACAAATAGATGGAGAGATATACCATGTTCTTGGATTGGAAGAATCAACATTGTGAAAATGACTATACTACCCAAAGCAATCTACAGATTCAATGCAATCCCTATCAAACTACCAATGGCATTTTTCACAGAACTAGAACAAAAAGTTTCACAATTTGTATGGAAACACAAAAGACCCCAAATTGTCAAAGCAATATTGAGAACGAAAAACGGAGCTGGAGGAATCAGGCTTCCTCACTTCAGACTATACTACAAAGCTACAGTAATCAAGACAGTATGGTACTGGCACAGAAAGAGAAATATAGAACAATGGAACAGGATAGAAAGCCCAGAGATAAACCCACACACATATGGTCACCTTATCTTTGACAAAGGAGGCAGGAATGTACAGTGGAGAAAGGACAACCTCTTCAATAAGTGGTGCTGAGAAAACTGGACAGGTACATGTAAAAGTATGAGATTAGATCACTCCATAACACCATACACAAAAATAAGCTCAAAATGGATTAAAAACCTAAATGTAAGGCCAGAAACTATCAAACTCTTAGCGGAAAACATAGCCAGAACACTCTATGACATAAATCACAGCAAGATCTTTTTTGACCCACTTCATAGAGAAATGGAAGTAAAAACAAAAATAAACAAATGGGACCTAATGAAACTTCAAAGCTTTTGCACAGCAAAGGAAACCATAAACAAGACCAGAAGACAACCCTCAGAATGGGAGAAAATATTTGCAAATGAATCAACTGACAAAGGATTAATCTCCAAAATTCATAAGCAGCTCATGCAGCTCAATAACAAAGAAATAAACAACGCAATCCAAAAATGGGCAGAAGACCTAAATAGACATTTCTCCAAAGAAGATATACAGACTGCCAACAAACACATGAAAGAATGCTCAACATCATTAATCATTAGAGAAATGCAAATCAAAACTACAATGAGATATCATCTCACACCAGTCAGAATGGCCATCATCAAAAAATCTAGAAACAATAAATGCTGGAGAGGGTGTGGAGAAAAGGGAACACTCTTGCACTGCTGGTGGGAATGTGAATTGGTTCAGCCACTATGGAGAACAGTATGGAGGTTCCTTAAAAAACTACAAATAGAACTACCATATGACCCAGCAATCCCACTACTAGGTATATACCCTGAGGAAACCAGAATTCAGAAAGAGTCATGTACCAAAATGTTCATTGCAGCTCTATTTACAATAGCCCGGAGGTGGAAACAACCTAAGTGCCCGTCATCAGATGAATGGATAAAGAAGATGTGGCACATATATACAATGGAATATTACTCAGCCATAAAAAGAAACGAAATTGAGCTATTTGTAATGAGGTGGATAGACCTAGAGTCTGTCATACAGAGTGAAGTAAGTCAGAAAGAGAAAGAAAAATACCGTATGCTAACACATATATATGGAATTTAAGGGAAAAAAATGTCATGAAGAACCTAGGGGTAAGACAGGAATAAAGACACAGACCTACTAGAGAATGGACTTGAGGATATGGGGAGTGGGAAGGGTGAGCTGTGACATAGTGAGAGAGAGGCATGGAAATGTATACACTACCAAAGGTAAGGTAGATAGCTAGTGGGAAGCATCTGCATAGCACAGGGAGATCAGCTCGGTGCTTTGTGACCGCCTGGAGGGGTGGGATAGGGAGGGTGGAAGGGAGGGAGGCGCAAGAGGGAAGAGATATGGGAACATATGTATATGTATAACTGATTCACTTTGTTATGAAGCAGAAGCTAGCACACCATTGTAGGGCAATTGTACTCCAATGAAGATGTAAAAAAATAAATTAATAAAAAAAGAAATGAAGACCCCATTTATTCAAAAGAAAAAAAAGAAGGCTTATGTAATTACACAATATATGATTTCATTCATATAAATTTTAAGAACAGGCCTAAGTAATTTAGGGTGTTAGAAATCTTTGGGTAAAGGGAGAGGGATAAAGCATGTTAGGGTTTCCAGAGTACTGTTATTTTTCTATTTCTTGGCCTGGATGATTATACATTCATTTTGTGATAATTCATTAAGCTGAAGACTTATCATTGGTGTACTTTTCTGTATGTTTTGTTATAGTTCAATAAAGAGGTTTAAAAATCAAGGCTCACTACCTACCTAGCAAAGGGTAACCCTCATTTCTGTTGCAGATGAGGTATGCCATCCCAAACATGCTGAAGAGAAGAAAAGAAAATATGTTAGCATCAAAACAGGGAAATAGGGCTTCCCTGGTGGCGCAGTGGTTGAGAGTCCGCCTGCCGATGCGGGGGACGCGGGTTCGTGCCCCGGTTTGGGAAGATCCCACATGCCGCGGAGCGACTGGGCCTGTGAGCCATGGCCGCTGAGCCTGCGCATCCGGAGCCTGTTGCTCGGCGACGGGAGAGGTCACAACAGTGAGAGGCCCGCATACCGCAAAAAAAAACAAAACAAAACAGGGAAATACTGAGAGCCAGAGGGAATAGTTCTTAGTTCCCAGAAAGCTTCCTTTTCAGTCTCTAACAGGAATCTATCCTCTGTTATCAAGGGGTCTATCAAGGGGTACAGATGCCAAGAGGAAGGGAAAGGAGAAGTTCTTACCTGGTAATAGAGTCTCCAAACAATTTATGTAGCTGCCTTTACCACAGCACCTGGTACGTTGTTCAAAAAATGCTTGTTGAGTCTGCATTGGTAGAACTGACCCTTTTCTAGGGAAACCAGACACTCAGTATGGGACCCAATACAGTTAGATGTGTTATATTGTCTCACAGCATGGAAAGATTCTCCCAATTGCTCAAACAATGATAGTTCACCTTTGTGGAACACATGCTATGTGCCTGGCAGTTTCAAGTGCTGTACATGTATAATTTTCTTTACTCCTGACAAAAACCTTATTAGGAATGTATTATTATTATTATGTCCATTTTACAAATGAGAAAATTGAGGTACAGAGAATTTAACTTGAACAAGATTCCATGGCTAGTGGTGACAGAGGATAGTGACAGAGTCAGTATCTAAAACGAGGCCAGGGGCATATGTTTGCCCACTGCATAATATCATCTCTTGAAGGGGCCTTTTTAGACAAATGGCTCATTCCCTTGTTTATACTGTTATACTACCTTGTTATGCCTCTGTTATAGCACATACCAAAGTTTCCTAGGTAATATACACCTAATTTTGTGTATGTTGTCTTCTCCATTAGATTTCAGGACAGGAACCAGGCCCTGTTCATATCTGTATGTGTATTTCTATAGTCTCTTATTTGCAGAGATGGTACAGAGAAACCATAAAGAGGGCAGGCTTTGGGATCAGATAGTCCTGGTAGTTTCAGAAACAGTAGACAGTTTCTGTGGTAGACTGACTGCATTAATGGCGCCATGTCTTCATCCCTACTTGTATCTATGTCCTTTGCTATGTACTGTACCTTTGCAGTGTCCTCCCACTCTGGGCTCAGACTTGTGAATGCTTTGGCCAATGGGATGTTAGCAAACATGATATAGAGGCTTGAAAAATGCTTGCTCTCTCTTGATCTTCTGATATTGCCATGACTACATGCCTGGGTTAGCCCAATATAAGATGAGACACATAGAGTCAAACTGTCCCAGTTATGTCAGCCAAAATTCCCAGTTATTCCACCTGAGGTCATCCTGGATCAGCCAACACCCTGTTGAACCCCAGGCATGTGAACAAGCCTAGGCAAGATCACCCAAATCCGCCAAGATCAGCTGAACCCCACATGTTCATGAGATAAGTAAAAATTTACTGTTGTATACAAGTGAGGTTTTGTGGCTGACTATAATGCAGCATTATTGTGGCATTTTGAACCTTGGCTCAATTATTTACTAGATTTATGACTATGGAAAAGTCATTTAACATCTCAGAGTCTCAGTTTTTAAATTTATAAAATAGAGTTAATAATAGTTTGTTTCTACCTCATATAGTTGATATTGAGGTAAAGGGCCTAATATTTAATAAGGGCTCACAAAAATTATTATTCATTCATTTATTCGAACAGCATTTTATTGATGATCTACACATGCCAAGAACAGTGCTGAGCCCTGGGAATACAAAGATGAATAATAAAGACTCCTTGAACCAATTATAGCCCTGATTCTGTTATCTGACCCTTTAAGACCTAGATTCTAGCTTGCTAGTATAAAGAATAATACCTGGGCTTCCCTGGTGGCGCAGTGGTTGAGAGCCCGCCTGCCGATGCAGGGGGGGGGGACACAGGTTCGGGCCCCGGTCCAGGAAGATCCCACATGCCGCAGCGCGGCTGGGGCTCTTAGCCAG
>NW_006785816.1:1710116-1716284 GCF_000442215.2 Lipotes vexillifer
GTGAGCCATGGCCGCTGAGCCTGCGTGTCCGGAGCCTATGCTCCGCAACGGGAGAGGCCACAACAGTGAGAGGCCCGGTTACCCCAAAAAAAAAAAAAAAAAAAAGAATAATACCTTTTCACTTTCCATCCACCAAGCACTACCATATAGAGCTTTCCATGCTGTTCATTCATTTATTCATCATTACTGATGCCTACCAAGCATTGGGGATAAAAGAATGAACAAGAAATAATCACTATCCTCAAAAAGTTCCCAGTGTAGTAGGTGAAAAGGCACATCGAGTCTGTGATTGTGATGAGCGTAATGAATGTTCTAATGTGCTGTAGAGTTACACAGAGGAGGAAACAGCTAAACTGAGCTGGGATTGGGTAACTTCCAAAGGCAGCTTCAGAGAGGAGGAAATCCTTGAGCTGGATTTCAAAAACTGACTGTGTTAGCATACGGTATTTTTTTTCTCTTTCTGACTTACTTCACTCTGTATGACAGACTCTAGGTCCATCCACCTCACTACAAATTTCATATGGAATATAAAAAGAAAAGAAAATGGTTCTGATGAACCTAGGGGCAGGACAGGAATAAAGACACAGACGTAGAGAATGGACTTGAGGACATGGCGAGTGGGGAGGGTAAGCTGGGACGAAGTGAGAGAGTAGCATTCACATATATACGCTACCAAATGTAAAATAGATAGCTAGTGGGAAGCAGCCACATAGCACAGGGAGATCAGCTCGGTGCTTTGTGACCACCTAGAGGGGTGGGATAGGGAGGGTGGGAGGGAGACGCAAGAGGGAGGGGGATATGGGGATATATGTATACATATAGCTGATTCACTACGTTATACAGCAGAAACTAACACAACATTGTAAAGCAATTATACTCCAATAAAGATGTTAAAAAAAAAACAAAACTGACTGTGGTTTTCCTAGGAGACTGGGGATGGAATGAGTGAAAGGGAAGATAATCCCCTTAGAACCCCTCCTGGCCCCCCACCCAGAGGAAAGGGCACAGGAGGAGATGAGGTAGGAAAGGCAGGTGGTTACTTTGTATGTCATTGCAAGGAATTTGAAAATTATCATGACAATGATTGGAAGATACTGAGGGGTTTTAAGCCCCAATGCGAGAGCAAGTTGGGCTTTGAGGGAATGTATTTCACTAAACACTTAGAGGAGGAGCAATCCCTGTCAATGCCTGGACACACAGTTGACGTGATCAATAGTTAATGGTTGGTGATTGGGTCCATCTGGGTCCAAATAGAAACTCGAATGAGGGGATTCTTTGTTCTCTTTACACAACCTTTGAAGAATTACCCTCATAGTCTCAGAACTGAGGGTAGAATGGGATCTTCCACCGTGCTATACTATCAGCAGTTTAGAGGAAGATGAAGGAATTTGAAATCTGGGCCTTGGTCTGGGAAGGAATAGATTTTAATTTCATGAGTTGGCTTTAAATCTGAAATGGGTGACCTGTCGTTCTGCTATCATAATTGTCCCACTTCTTTACTAAAAAGTACTGCAAGATCAATGCCCCACACTCACACTTTCTCATTAAGGCCCAAACACTGATACACTGGTCCAGAATCTGCAACACCTTTCATGACTTTCTTTGGAAGCTCTTTAAAAAAGTAGGCTGGTAGGTTGCTGCCATTGTAGGTGACGGAGTCACAGGTCACGATTCCTGGGTAGTACATCATCATCCTGGCAGCTATGTTGACTTTTTGACCAATGACTACAATAAGAAGGAGAGAGAAAGGCAAAGAGCTGGGAGAAAACAGCCATTGAACTGAGTGTAATCTGAGGCATACTGTCCCCAAACGGCACTGTTACCCTTTACTCCCTTTGCCTCTCATGGATGACACAGCAATCTCACCTTCAACTACCCAGATTCAGCCTATTTTAAAATATATAGGGAGTTAACTCATTTAGCCACCTGGGAGGCTAAGGGGATGATCTGCTCAGGGACAGCAGGACCCTGAATATGGAGAGGATTCTGTTAAGTGGGATGGTGGACAGGGCCTGCTCAGGCCCCTCAGATGAGGTATACTTGGTCTTCTGCTACAAGAGAGATAAGCAGAAGCTTGGGCCTGGAACAGTGATCTCCAATTGGGTCTGCATGTTCCTGTGTATGAGCCTTCATTTAATTTTTTAAGAGTGAGTAAATGGGGCTGGAAGGAGTGTGTGTGTAGGATTGGTTTAGGGGATATTGTAAGAGGTAATACACTGTAGTGCACAGAGTCTGAAACCAGGTTATGCAGGTTTGGATCTCAGCTCTACCTCTAACTACTATATGTAAATTACTTGGGCAAAATACTTGAACTCTTCCATGCCTCAGTTTTCTAATCTGTAAAATGGGGTTGATAATAGTACCTCTCTCAGAGGGTAGTTTATGAAGATTAATGAGTTAATACACATAAAGAACTTCGAGAAGTGCTGGGCTTCTAGTAAGCCCTCAGTTAATAATAATTCTAATTAGGTATTAAATGTTGCACTTTGACATAAACTTGAATATTCCCGACTAAGATATTCATTTTTTAAAAACAGTTTATTATGGGGAAATTTGACCATACAATAAAGCATGGTATCATGCATCTATATACCCATCACCCAGTCCCCAAAACCATTAACCCGTGGCCAATCCCGCTCCATCCCCATTCCCATCCACTCTCCACCCTGTATTATTTTGAAGAAAATCTCAGACATTGTATCATTTCAGACATAACTATTTCAGTTTTATATGTATTCAGTATTTTAGATGTATTATTTCTGAACATTTAAAACCGTAATAGCATTGAAGAGGAAAAAGCAGTGAAATCTTGTGATAACACCTACTTACTATTTCCTTTTGAGATTAGTACTATTTATCAGTAATGCCAATATTCATAATTTTTAAGAAGCAGTCCTGGGGCTTCCCTGGTGGCGCAGTGGTTAAGAATCCCCCTGCCAATTCAGGGGACAGGGGTTCGAGCCCTGGTCCAGGAAGATCCCACATGCCACGGAGCAACTAAGCCTATGCGCCACAACTACTGAGCCTGTGCTCTAGAGCCCGTGAGCCAGAGCTACTGAGTCTGCGCACCTAGAGCCCGTGCTCCCCAACAAGAGAAGCCACCGCAATGAGAGGCCCGCACACCGCAACGAAGAGTAGCCCCCGCTCGCCGCAACTAGAGAAAGCCCGTGTGCAGCAACGAAGACCCAAAGCAGCCAAAAATAAATAAATTTTTTTAAAAAAAGAAGCAGTCCTAACCTATTCCAGGAATTAAGAGGAGTAACCGTTTAATGTGAACAGAAAATTAACATAAAGGCCCATCGTCCCATGAGCTTATGGCCCCCCATGGCTCCCCTCCAATGACTGCATATTTCTTATACTCAACCATAGCCCCAGAAATGGATATTTGCAATCATTGAGCTGTCAAGGGGCAAAGCTATGTGGCTTGGTTCCATCTGGAAGACTGTAAACTTTCCAAACGCAGGGCCCACGTCTCACTTATTTTCGTCCTTCCTCCCACCAAGCCCAGTGGCAAGGCACAGCGTTTGCTGAAAGGAAGATGGAGATAAGTTAGGCCAGCACACCTGTGTACTCGTGCCTCACAGAGTGTCCAACGATTCCGCAGAAGACAATCCCGCTGGCCACGCCGATGGAAACAGTGCTGGCTCCGGGCAGAAAGAGAGTTGTGAGGAAAGAGACAAAGACAATGAGCACAAAGAAGGCAGGGAGGGTGGGGACAAGGTGATGAATGGGATGGGGGAGGGGTGGGAAAGGATCTTCAAGAAATAATTCTCTTCCCTTTGTAGTCAGGTTAGGGCAATTGTACATGGCCTGGAGACGTAAAGGAGGGGCAGTTTGTGACAGAGAACTAAGTTCTTAGAAGTGATAACTCAGTTCACTTCTCTGCTATTTTTAAGTATTCATCTGAGCTATTTTTCTGTAAAATAAGCTCATCACCCCAAATGGACTTTCAATACAGAATGACTTTGAGTAAACAATTTTAACTATCTTTTGTGATTGCTAGAAAGAACAAGGTCATTGTTTTGAAAGGAAGTAACTCAGTGTGTGGCATCAAAAGCTAACTTTGCTAATGCATACAGATGACTAGAGGCTGAGAAGGTGGAATATTTAGGGCAAGGGGTGGTACCTGTTAGAGTAGACCAGAGTGGGCCGCAAGTAGGGTCACTGGGGTGCTCAGTCTGGGGGAGCCTGAGGGCACTGGGCTCTTGGACAGCCAGGGTTGAAGATGGTAAACATTATCTTGACAGTTTTGCTCAGTGGATCATCTTTAGGCCAGATCAATATATAAATTTCCAACCCAAGGACTTACTTTATCTCCTAGTTATTAAAAATCAACTCAGGTCTCCAACATAGTTGGGAGTGTGACCTCTACCAGAAAGTAAGCCAGAGTAGAGAGAGACAACTCAGTTAGACTCTCTCTGGTACATTTGGACTTTTTAGGAGTATCCTTTTTCCACCTGGCCTTGACCATCCCCCGTCTGACTGTGTCAGGGCTGGGTTTGCTCACCCTACCTGTACATTAGGTGAGTAATGAATGCAGACATAAGGGCACCCAGACAAGGACAGCTTTCACCTGCCTTCCTCTTCCCTGACACTTGTCCTGTCTCCCCATATCCTAAAACAGGGTCAGGGACCAGGCGGAATCAGGGTCTGGAAACACTCACTGGATCTTGTGGACGTGAGAGCAGAAGTCAAATATATCCACAGCACTTTCCAAGGCATGAGTGACCTCATCAGGTGCCTTTTCCCCGGGAAAACCAAAGACACAGAGAAAGGAGCAGCCCTGTGAGGGTGAGAATCAGCAAACACAGCTGGTGGACAGTCAGCTTTCAACTGGACCAGCTAGAAGGCCCAGTGGAGGGTGGGCAGCAATTTTCACTCTCTGAAACAAATTTCATCATGATTTCTCTCACACCCATTTTATTTTTAGCAAACTTCATGTAACTTCTAGTACATCAACAACAGTAGGGCTTGAGCCTGAGAGGGGCTTGTTTTTGCTCCAGAGATAGTGGGTTGTACTGAGCTATTTGTGTGCACCCTCTTCTACTCTCTCCTGTGGCCAAGGTCTTGGGCTGCAAGGTACTATGTTTAAGGCCAAGAAGCAGCACAGAGCAAAAGGTACCAGCTCTGGAATCAGAAAATCTGTGTTCTCAGACCACTTCCCAAGTGTAGAAACTTGGACAAGTCAATTACACTCTATGAACTTCAGTTTATGAATCTGAAAATGGGTATAACCTAGACTTGCTGAAGTTGGTTTGGCTACTGAAAATATTAATATATTATATATACATATTCACACATATATACACATATACCTTATAAACTCTAAAGTTCTTTTCAGATATTGTCATTATTCATTTTTCTTAAGGATAAAGGCTTAAGCTGGGAGTGGTTTTTCTCACACAAAGTTAACTCTTTCAAGCAGAGAGTAAACTCTAAAACTTGGCACTTTTACTACCAGTCCCTTAAAAAATGATCTCAGACGCTGTTTTCTGTAAGAAAAGGGCATAATGAATAAAGCCCAATGAGTTAAAATTTTGAGTCTACGTATATTATATCCTGATAAAATGCAAAAGAACAGTAAGATGCCTCAATTTCTTCAACCCTCTCCAAAAAGAAGCTGACCAAGAATCAAATCCTAATTGGCGCTGGGTTCTGTTGTGATGTGTGAGGGAAGCCTTGAATCCAGGTCCGTGAAGAGACTAGAGGGAAGCCCCTTTGGGGCCACTCGTGGGTCTGCTTTGCCTGGAAATTCTGCCTAGTGGCTTGGGAAGGTCTCACGCTGGCAGTGAGACTAGCACCTCTCATCTGCTGAGTGCTGACGTGAACTGGCATTGCAACAAGCGCTTCACACGTATATTTTTTAAAACTTCCAACAATCATTTGAGGCAAATACTATCCCCATTTAAATAATATCCTTATTTTTATTCAGGAACAAACCAAGTCTCAGAGAAGTTCAATGACTTGCTAAGGTCACACAGCTGGGAATCGTTGGAGCCAGGAACTGTCTCTCCAGGAATTGTCTGGAGTGTCTGTTAGACACTGAAGGCTGTTCTCTTAGGTTCTATGCTCTTTTCTGATGATACTCATGAATGAATATGGAAGAAAGTACTAGAGCACACTGTGCTGGAGGGCCCCACTCCCTCAGAAGCACAGAGTTTATTTTCC
>NW_006785816.1:1716294-1719746 GCF_000442215.2 Lipotes vexillifer
TTTCTGCCTGGTTCTGGGACAACGTGTGTGTTACCCATCTTTGCAGCCCTAGATTTCAGTGGCTATGAAATGCTCAATAAGTGCTTACTGAATTAGTGAATGAAGGAGTGTGGGGCAGTAATTGAGTGCCCTGCTCTTAAGATAGAGAAACACCTGAGATGGGGAGTCAATTCTTTTTTTTTTTTTTTTTTTTTTTTTGCAGTACGCGGGCCTCTCACTGTTGTGGCCTCTCCCGTTGCAGAGCACAGGCTCTGGACGCGCAGGCCCAGCGGCCATGGCTCACGGGCCCAGCCGCTCCGCGGCATGTGGGATCTTCCCAGACCAGGGCACGAACCCGTGTCCCATGCATCGGCAGGCGGACTCTCAACCACTGCGCCACCAGGGAAGCCCGGGGAGTCAATTCTCATGAGTACTTCTGTGATAATTTATCACATCATTTTTCTCTGAATTGAATAAGAGCAAATTGAAAACACTGAGAGATAGATGTGACACCCACCACCCACCCACCCCAACTGATTAAGAAATTGAAAGGGGATCTGGAAGTGTACATACGGCAGGTGGAGGTTATCAGAAATTACAGCTTCTGGGATATGATGGTTACTAGAAACCTGACCTAAAATCCCTGAGAGATGCATTATACCCTGGGTTGCAGATATACGTATGTATAGTGAAAGCTAGTTGAACACAGGGGTTAAGAGCACAGACAAAGAAGGCACATTACCTGGGTTTGAATGCCAGTCCAGCATTTAATCTCATCTTGTCTCAGCAGCCTCATCTCTACCTAAACCTCCTCATCTGTAAACTGGGGACAATAAGAACAATACCTACCTCTTGAGTAGTCATGAGGAGAAATGAGTAAAATATGTAAAGTGTGGAGAACAATGCCTGGCACGTAGTGAATGCCATATCCACCATGTAACCTGTAATTATAACTATGAATAAAGACTGATAGTTCTAGGTTAAATGTGTCTATTCCCTCCCTCTCCCCCGTGTCCATAGACATGAAGGCTAACCTTAAATTATTGGTAGGTTCCCGCACCTTTAGTGGGAAATTTACCTTGTCAAACATGAAGACTTTGTTGATTTGGCCTCGGAAGACCCTCAGGACAGAGTTAATGTGCACGCAGGCATCCTGGATGGCTGAGCCGATGACTTCTGCTTTGTCTTGGTCCTTAAACACCAGGTTCACAAACACGATCGTCACTGGGCGAAGCTCAGACAAATAACCCCGAAGCTGTTTGTCATCAATCTGCAATTTAGAGGGAAGCTTTCCTTAACATGTGTCCTTGGCAGTGGATCTTTCCTCCCAATATCACCCCTACACCCAAAATTATCACTGGGATAGAACTAGCCTTTTGAGATTCTCTAGGGAAGCTGAAGTTATCCAAGTTGGGAGGTACAACACAGAAGAGGCAACCCAAAGTAAAACAGATGGAAACGGAATGGCCTATCAAAATCTCTTCCAGGGGATACGAGTGTCGTCCGGGGTGCTGCAAGGGGAAAGGCCATGTGTAGACACAGCAAGGAGGCCACCGTTTGCAAGCTGAGAAGAGAACTCTCACCAAAACCAACCCTGCTGACACCTTGATCATGACTCTGGCCTCCGGAACTCCGAGTGGATGAAAGGCTCTTGCTGCTCCAGCCAGGAGTCAGGACTCTGCCTCTGAGGTGGGAGAGCCAACTTCAGAACACTCGTCAAGAAGAGACCTCCCAGCCCCACATAATATCAAACGGCGAAAATCTCCCAGAGATCTCCATCTCAACACCAGCACCCAGCTTCACTCAACGACCAGCAAGCTACAGTGCTGGACAACCTATGCCAACCATATAGCAAAACAGGAACACAACCCCACCCACTAGCAGAGAGGCTGCCTAAAATCATAATAAGTCCACAGACACCCCAAAACACACCACCAGACGTGGACCTGCCCACTAGAGAGACAAGATCTAGCCTCATACACCACAACACAGGCACTAGTCCCCTCCACCAGGAAGCCTACACAACCCACTGAACCAACCTTAGCCACTGGAGACAGACATCAAAAACAACGGGAGCTACGAACTTGCAGCCTGCAAAAAGGTGAACCCAATCACAGTAAGATAAGCAAAATGAGAAGACAGAAAAACACACAGCAGATGAAGGAGCAGGATAAAAACCCACCAGACCTAACAAATGAAGAGGAAATAGGCAGTCTACCTGAAAAAGAGTTCAGAATAATGATAGTAAAGATGATCCAAAATCTTGGAAATAGAATGGACAAAATGCAAGAAGCAGTTAACAAGGACCTAGAAGAAATAAAGATGAAACAGACAATGATGAACAACACAATAAATGAAATGAAAAATACTCTAGATGGGATCAATAGCAGAATAAATGAGGCAGAAGAACGGATAAGTGACCTGGAAGATAAAATAGTGGAAATAACTACTGCAGAGCAGAATAAAGAAAAAAGAATGAAAAGAACTGAGGACAGTCTCAGAGACCTCTGGGACAACATTAAACGCACCAACATTCGAATTATAGGGGTTCCAGAAGAAGAAGAGAAAAAGAAAGGGACTGAGAAAATATTTGAAGAGATTATAGTTGAAAACTTCCCTAATATGGGAAAGGAAATAGTTAATCAAGTCCAGGAAGCACAGAGAGTCCCATACAGGATAAATTCAAGGAGAAATACGCCAAGACACATATTAATCAAACTGTCAAAAACTAAATACAAAGAAAGCATATTAAAAGCAGCAAGGGAAAAACAACAAATAACACACAAGGGAATCCCCATAAGGTTAACAGCTGATCTCTCAGCAGAAACTCTACAAGCCAGAAGGGAGTGGCAGGACATACTGAAAGTGATGAAGGAGAAAAACCTGCAACCAAGATTACTCTACCCAGCAAGGATCTCATTCAGATTTGATGGAGAAATTAAAACCTTTACAGACAAGCAAAAGCTGAGAGAGTTCAGCACCACCAAACCAGCTTTACAACAAATGCTAAAGGAACTTCTCTAGACAAAAACACAAGAGAAGGAAAAGTCCTATAATAACGAACCCAAAACAATTTAGAAAATGGGAATAGGAACATACATATCGATAATTACCTTAAATGTAAATGGACTAAATGCTCCCACCAAAAGACACAGATTGGCTGAATGGATACAAAAACAAGACCCATATATATGCTGTCTACAAGAGACCCACTTCAGACCTAGAGACACATACAGACTGAAAGTAAGGGGATGGAAAAAGATATTCCATGCAAATGGAAACCAAAAGAAAGCTGGAGTAGCAATTCTCATATCAGACAAAATAGACTTTAAAATAAGGACTATCAGAAGAGACAAAGAAGGACACTACATAATGATTAAGGGATCGATCCAAGAAGAAGATATAACAATTGTAAATACTTATGCCCCCAACATAGGAGCACCTCAATACATAAGGCAAATACTAACAACCAT
>NW_006785816.1:1723754-1734421 GCF_000442215.2 Lipotes vexillifer
GCCTGCCGATGCAGGGGACACGGGTTCGTGCCCCGGTCCGGGAAGATCCCACATGCCGCGGAGCGGCTGGGCCCGTGAGCCATGGCCGCTGAGCCTGCGCGTCCGGAGCCTGTGCTCTGCAACGGGAGAGGCCACAACAGTGAGAGGCCCAAGCACCGCAACAAAAAAACAAACAAAAAACTGCAAAAAAGAAAAATCTCTTCCAATGGGAACCTACACCCCTGCTCATTTTTGGCCAGACACCACTCCCTTGCCCCAGCTGCTAGCTCCCTCATGCCAATATAAGCCATCATAATAAAAAAAGGACTGCTGTTCTTTTGGCTCCCTTACAATGTAGGAATAAGAATAGCATGCTATGTAATTCAACCTTATATTTTCTTTTTTTTTTTTTTTTTTTAACATCTTTATTGGGGTATAATTGCTTTACAATGGTGTGTTAGTTTCTGCTTTATAACAGAGTGAGTCAGTTATACATATATATATGTTCCCATATCTCTTCCCTCTTTGTCTCCCTCCCTCCCACCCTCCCTGTTCTCCAGTGGCTGAACCAATTCACATTCCCACCAGCAGTGCAAGAGTGTTCCCTTTTCTCCACACCCTCTCCAGCATTTATTGTTTCTAGATTTTTTGATGATGGCCATTCTGACTGGTGTGAGATGATATCTCATTGTAGTTTTGATTTGCATTTCTCTAATGATTAATGATGTTGAGCATTCTTTCATGTGTTTGTTGGCAGTCTGTATATCTTCTTTGGAGAAATGTCTATTTAGGTCTTCTGCCCATTTTTGGATTGGGTTGTTTATTTTTTTGTTATTGAGCTGCATGAGCTGCCTGTAAATTTTAGAGATTAATCCTTTGTCAGTTGATTCATTTGCAAATATTTTCTCCCATTCTGAGGGCTGTCTTTTGGTCTCAACCTTATATTTTCATAGAATATTTTCATATTCTACCCTATTTTATCCTCAAATGAAATAAAATCAGCATTATTATGCCCATTTTGCTAATTAGATAACTGAGAGATGGAGAAATAACATAATTTTCTCAAGTCACGTGGGGAAACAGTAGCAAACAAAAATGCAAATCTACAGACTTCTAGTCCAACATTCCATTTATAACATTCCCCTGCCTCTTGGGGTGGTATATTTCATTCAGCTCCCATCTTTTCTCTAAGTCTATCCACAACAGGCACAGGGAAAAGAAAGGAGGGTGTTCCCAAATTATCCCTGCCTATATCATCAGCCCTGAATTTTGTTAAATTAACTGCATAGCAAACCAATGGGGGAGAATCACTGCATTTTTTTTCTCCCCCAAATAGCACAAAAGTGTCAAATTCTCCATTGGCTATATGAAACACATCTTCTGGATGAAAGAGGAAATTGTGTATAGGGAATCTTGCAGCCAATTGTGTATAGAGAATCTTGCAGGCTGAGACAGTCCTGGTTTCATGTAATTTGAGACTTTTCATAAAAGATAATTTAATAATTTCTAACTCACCAATATGATAAGTTTCTGAGTTTTCAAATGAATTTCTTAAATAAGTATCAATAATTAATATTAAATACATAATTTTAAATATGTTAAATTAATTTAAAATTTATTCTATCAGGCCATGTGTTCTGAGTTTTGGTTTGGAAAATGCAACCGCATCTCTGTTCTTTTTTTTTTTTTTAACATATCTTTCTACTATATGCCTACAACACTCTGTTTTGTTTTACCTTGAATTTTTAGGGGTGCTTTTAATTTTTTTTATTATTATTATTTTTAAATTTTATTTTATTTATTTATTTTTGGCTGCATTGGGTTTTCATTGTTGCGCTCGGGCTTTCTCTAGTTGCAGCAAGGGCTACTCTTTGCTGCAGTGCACGGGTTTCTTGTGGTGGCTTCTCTTTGCTGCAGAGCACAGGCTCTAGGCGTCCGGGCTTCAGTAGTTGTAGCACGCATGCTCAGTAGTTGTGGCTCATGGGCTCTAGAGTGCAGGTTCAGTAGTTATGGTACACAGAATTAGTTGCTCCATGGCATGTGGGATCTTCCAGGACCAGGGATCGAACCCGTGTCCCCTGCATTGGCAGGCGGATTCTTAACCACTGCACCACCAGGGAAATCCCCACATCTCTGTTCTTGAAGTGCAGGGACAGGCCTTGGTAAGCTGTAAAAGGTGTCCCTTTGCCTCCTTTCAGCCCCCTTAGCTGTTATATCTTCAGCTGGTGTTCGTCATTCCTACCCACAATTTTCACAGTGACTCACGGAGTCTCACATATCCCATTCCTGTAGACCTTGCTCTCAGCTGGTAACAGCTGAAGAAACATAATGTGTTATATCTCTTAGAGGGAGGGAGGGAGGGGAAGGGGGGGTGGCTCTCCTCAAAAACCTTGAAGAGTCGAACAATTGCAGCCACTAAAGGTAGTGTTTCTAAATTGAGCAGAATGTGGAGGGGTACATTCTGATAGCTCTTCAACCCACACTGTGAAGGCAGCTGTCCACTGATCAGGCTTGTCCTACAAAGATTTCCTCTAGGGCACAACTGCATTTTGATGGGATTAAGAATTAAAACAGCCATATATTAGAGGCAGTGTATAGCCTGTGCAAACAATGTAGGGTTCAGAGAGAACAGAGTTCAAATCCTAGCCACATTTCCTACTTTACAACCTCAGGAAAGTTCATGGCATCCTCTGGGTCTCAGTTTTCTCACATATAAGGGATAAAGATATCTGCCAAGGATTGTGAAGAATAAATATATGAAAGGGTAGAGGGACTTCCCTGGTGGTGCAGTGGATAGGACTCCGAGCTCCCAACGCAGGGGACCTGGGTTCAATCCCTGGTCAGGGAATTAGATCCCATGTGCTAAGAGTTCGGCTAATCCCATGAACTAAGAGTTCGCATGCCACAACTAAGTAGCCCACCTGCCACAACTAAGACCCGGTGCAACCAAAAAAATAAATATTTTTTAAAAAAAGGTGAACCACTTGGCTATAAATGTAGTTCAGATATATGTAGGCTATAAAAAGAAAGAAAGAAAGAGTAGAGTGTCCGGCATATGGTGAGTGCTCAGAAACAGTTATAATTTGCACAGATTAATGCATTTGAGAGAACCTAGATCTAAGGAAATGCAAAGGGAAAACTTTGGGGGCTGGAGGTAGTTCTGAGAGTTCTAATTATCTGCATTAACTTTCAAAGCTTAAGATCCAATTCACGTGACTTAAGAGAAACAGTATCATTCACTTGACGTCTTTCTGCTATGTGGCCTATAGAAAGGGTAACTATATGTTCTTATATGCTTGGGACAGGTTCAGTTTGCCCAGTTGTGTAAGGCAACACGGTCCTAGTTTACGCCTGTTGTCACAGTGTAATTATGAATAATGTCCCTTTAACTCTTAAAAGTATCCTGACGTGACAATAAACTTTTCAGTCACCTAGGCATGGAGAATGTCAACCCCAGCTCTTTTTACTTCAATGAAACTTTTTACAAGCTACTGATTTTCTTGATCTTAACAGCTGTCCAAGATCCCTGACACACCAAAAGCCAATAAATTAAAATATGAAAATACCTGTTTCGATATGCTTTCCATCACATACTTTTGTAGGGACAACTCCAGTTCAGGATCGGACTCCAGCATGCAAGCAAGCCTCAGGAGGTCTAAGAGGGCAGAAGGAGGGGCAGGCTCAGAAAGGGAAGCTTGGCTCTGCAGTGCTAGAGAGAGGCAACCCCCAGGGCCCATTCCCTTGGGCAGTGGTCTTCACTGTTCAGTCAGGACACTCTGGGCTACCTAGTGGCCAAATAGGGCCAAGGGAAATCCAATGAGAAGTTCTCAGAAGTTGCAGGTTTCCCAACATTCATTTGCGTGTAGCTCAAAACCCTGTTCTAATTGTCATCACGCTTCAGAACTTAAGGAGACTTTCACCTCCATACTTGGCCTAAAAGTCTTGCCACAGGTGATGGGAATGGAGAGATGAGGGAGTGCCAATGGAGGACAATGGTGACAGAATGTAGGGGATGACAGAGTTGAAAGAGCAGCACAAGTAAGATTCAGGACACTGGCTTCTGATCTCAGGTTTGATACCAACTCACTGTGTGACTCTGGACAAGTCGCTTCACTGCCCTGGTTGACTCCTACTTCCTTGTCCAGGGAAAAAAAGCACTGGGGTTTCATTATCTCTATGGTTCTCATTACTATAATGGTTGATAGTTCCATACTCTAAAATAGACTGATAGGAGGTGGTAAGAATGAGCTTTAAGAAATCAAAAAGTGAGGGAGAAAGAAAGGATGATAGGCTTTTAGCAGGGAATAAAATAATGATAATGTGAAAAAAATAGTTGAAAAATAACAACAGAGTCTGAAAGGGACACAAATTAAGAAGAAAATTTAATTTTAAAGTCTTTATGGAATATATTCAAAACCTAGTATATTTAAAACACCATGCTAGGCACTGTGTGGGGAAAAAAAGTCATTAGGAAACTTGGACTTTTTCCTGGAGGCACTGAATTATGGACACTCAAGTATAATATTTTTAGAAAATTTAAATAGAAAAGAGGCCAAATGGGCTAAAAGATTATAAAGACCAGAGAGATTCAGAGGAAGCAGGGGCCTAGACAAACTGGTTTAATCTGAAAAGGGTTCCAAGGAGAACTAGGGATTTTACTCAATCTTGAATGACTTACAGCTTTTTACTAGAAGGATTGAGGAGGGCATTCCTAGCAGAGGGAACCAAGTTGGTTAAAGTCAAGAATGAGCACAGTATGTTACTCTAGCCTGCCTGGAGCCCCATGTGAATATTGGAGATTAACAAGAAATGACACTAAATGGACTGGAAAAAGGCAAAGAGCTCAGGAAGAGAGCAGGAGTTGTAAAGGTCTAGACCATTACGGTGGCAATGGTTATGGAGACAAAACTTATAAAGAATTTGGTTGGTTTTTGTTTCTGGTACCTGAGAGTAACTTCTAAACCTTTGGGATTTCCCAGTTAATAGGATTGTCTCTGTTATTCACTGTGGGCCCTTTGGACCACACCTGAATTTATGCTAATGAGATGATTCAGGATAGGGGTCTATCTGGAAAGACCAAGCACATGATAAGAGGGTTGGGGCTTTGAGCCAGGTGATTAGAGCCTGACCTCCAGGACTTCTGAAGAGGGAATGGGGACTGGAGATTTAGTTCAATTGCGAGGCCAATGATTCAATCAACATGCCTACTTAATTAAGTGCCAATAAAATCTATGAACCCCCAAAAGCTTGGGTGAGCTTCCCTGGTTGGTAATCATACCTTGATGTGCAGGGAGAGTGATATGTCCTGTTTGGGACTCTCCCAGACCTCACCCTATGTGTCTAGAGATAAATACAACACTGGTCTTCATTTGTATCCTTTACAATAAAGCCATCATTATAAGCATAGCACTTTCCTGAGTTCTGTGAGTTATAGTGAATTATTTATTGAACCTGAGAGCATTGTGGGAACCCTTGGATCTGTAGCCAATTGGTCAGAAGTGCAGGTGGCCTGGTGATCTCAGAGCTTGCAGCTGGTGTCTGAGATAAGGAGAGTCTTATGGAGGACTCCACCTATCTGTGCTAACTCCAGGTAATTAGCACCAGAATTGCACTGCACTATTGCAGTGACCAAAATAAGGCCAGAAGAAGCTCTTTATTGAAGGCATCATTAAGATCTAGGAGTTGGGATGGGATACAACTCAAGGAGTGTCACTAGACTTTCTCCATCCTTGGAGCTTTTGGGTTCTTGGCCTTTCCTGGTCAATTTTCCTGCAGTTCCCCTCAGTGTCCCTCCCACCCCATTACCTACTGTAGTTTTGTAAAATTACAGTTTACTATTTGTGATGTTCAAAATAATCAAGACCTACACATAAATGATGAGAAAGAAAAATGATTCAAAGATGTTTCTGAAGTTTCTAGTTTGGATGAAGAAACAGTTTTTAGGGAAAGATAAGTATCATAGAATTTAGACAATGTTGAAATAAATTTCTAGGCCCAAGATGGAGCTGTTCCCTGCCCAGGGTGCCATGTCAGCAAACCAAGACTTAGATAACGTTTGTTTCCCTGTAAATGCTCCTCTTAACCAGAAATGCAATAATCTAGTCAGTCAATCCCCAAATGCCAAGCCAACTCTGGGCCTTCTCACCCCACACAAGACTAACTATATGACCCCAGCCAATCAGATATTTTTTATTTGTCTCTTCCTTTATTCTTTACCCTATAAAAGCTTCTTGCCCTCCGCACCATTTTGCAGAAGACTGTCTACTTCATGAAGTGTTAACGTTTGTTTTGTATCACCTAAATTGTCCTGCTTTCCTCACCCTAGTCCCAGCCCTGTGGAGTCATGGGGAAATCCAGCATAGATGAATGGTTCCACAAAATGTGGGTAGAGAAGACCAGACAGTCAAGGACAGATTCCTGAAATCATCAACATTTAAGGAATAGAAAGGGCACTGAAAATGGGTAGTTTGAGGGGTAAAAGCAAAAGTAGGAAAGAATATTCTTGAAAGCAAGGAGAGAGAAGGTAGTATCCAGAAAAAGAGAGTGATCTAAAGCCAAGCACCTAGTATGAGGCCTGAAGAGAGGTCAGCTGGTTTGGTAAGTTGATGGTTACTAGTGACCTTGACATAAACAGTCTCAGTAGACAGGAGAAGTGGACAGAAGCTAGATGTCAGGGGCTCAAGACTGACAAATAGGTGAACACATGCCCCCTCACCTCCGAGGTGCATGTAATCAATGTTTATTAGGTGAATAAATAAATGAGAGCATAGACGAAGAGGCAGAGACATATAGATTACTATTCTGAGAAGTTTGGTGGTGAAGGTTAGAAGGGAAAAGTAGGGTTCATAGAAGTTTTTTTTTTTTTCTTTTATCATGGAGAAGACTTACAAATGTTTGGACGACGAGGGAAGGAGTCATTGCCAAGGGAAAGGTAGAGGATCCGAGGAAGGTTGTGGGGAATGGGAAGGAGGTCCCTTTTGTGTGCTGCTGGGACTGGGAGCTGTACTGAGGAGGCCAATCACTTGTAATGGAGCCCCTGGCATTGGTATAGGACCCTACTGACCAATTGTAGAGGCAAAGGCTTTTGTCTATAGAGGGTACTTACTTTTGTGGTCACTAGAAGGATAATAATCCATGAAAGCCATACACTTCGTGAAAAATTCGTCAAAGTTAAAAGAAGGGGGTGGTTTTAAGAAATTAACCTAAATTGAAAAAAAAAAAAAGATAAGTTTTTGGTTATTCCGAGGGCTGTCTGGTCCTTTGAATGGCACAGAATGGCAGAACTTTCTGCAACTGACAGGATCACACCTACCTTTACTGCTCTCTGATCTGGAATCCTCTCAATTTCAATCATGCTCCGGTCACAGAGCTGCCAGCAGTTTGGTGATAGAATGACATCATTCATCTGCGCCATGTTCTGCGCCAGGCGCACGTCATCCACCGCCTGACCAATCACTAGAAAGTAGTTTCGAGTTTCATCTCCAAAGACCAACATGGTGATATGGCCGGCAGCCAGGCCTGGCAAGAAGGCAAGCAATGGATTTGCATGAGAAGTTCTGGCTTGGTCCCCAGCAGCATGGGTTCTTGGACAAATCAGAATCTTGAGCATCCCAGAGCAAAATTTAGTTTCTAAAATTTTACATGGAAATCAGAGCAGTCTATTCTGGGCCTGGCCCTTCCCAAACTCCTTTTCTCCCAAAGCTAGCAAGTTAGTACTTGTTTTCACCTTTCTATGACATTTAGCTCCCTAGATGGCCCTATCAGTCCCCAAAGTTATTTTATCTTTTCTTCAATTTATTTATACTTTGACTTATTTACACTTCTTATTTATACAGTGGACAGTTTTAATGATTTCTGTTTGGGAACAACTCGCATTTTATCAGAGATTGAGGCTCTAGCTGAAAAGAAGCACTTAGGGTGAAATTTCAGGCAACAGCCAGAGAAGAAAAGGTAGGGGAAAGGAACAGGCATTTTGACCACCAAGTTCTATCCCAAGAATGTGTCCTCCAGTTGTTTTCAAGTTGGGAGCTGAAGGTTTTGGTACCAAAGCAACAGAAGAGAGAATGTTGTAAAATATGACATGTATACGAAATGTATGTATACATGAACTGTAAGTGATACACAGTTCTTTTAAATGACTATGATTAACATAATCAAAATTTGTTTTTTATCTTTGCTCTCTGCCATGCTGATTTGTCAAAGCTGATTTCCCCTGATATATACATATGGTTTGTTTTCCCTCTGAAACTTACTGATGCTCAGGCTCATTAAAAGAAAAGTTACTGCAATAGAAATAAAAACAAAAATAAACAAATGGGACCTAATCAAACTTACAAGCTTTTGCAAAGCAAAGGAAACCATAAAAACAAACAAAAAACAGAAAAGAGGACCTACGGAATGGGAGAAAATATTTGCAAATGATGTGACAGACTAAGGCTTAATCTCCAAAATATACAAATGGCTCATACAACTCAACAACAAGAAAACAAACAACCCAATTGAAAAATGGGCAGAAGACCTTAAGAGACATTTCTCCAAAGAAGACATACAGATGGCCAGTAGGCGCATGAAAAGATGCTCAACATCATGAATTATTAGAGAAATGCAAATCAAAACCACAATGAGGTACCACCTCACACCAGTCAGAATGGCCATCATTAATAATTCTACAAATAACAAATGCTGGAGAGGGTGTGGAGGAAAGGGAACTCCTACACTGTTGGTGGGAATGTAAGTTGGTTCAGCCACTATGGAAAACACTGTGGAGGTTCCTCAGAAAACTAAAAATAGAATTACCATATGACCCAGCAATCCCACTCCTGGGCATATACCTGGACAAAACTATAATTCAAAAAGATACATGCACCCCTATATTCATAGCAGCATGATTCACAATAGCCAAAACATGGAAACAACCTAAATGCCCATCGACAGATGAATGGATAAAGAAGATGTGGTACATATATACAATGGAATACTACCCAGCCATAAAAAAAGAATGAAATAATGCCATTTGCAGCAACATGGATGCAACTAGAGATTATCATACTAGTGAAGTAAGTCAGAAAGAGAAAGACAAATACCATATGATATCACTTATATGTGAATCTAAAATATGGCACAAATGAACCTATTTACATAACAGAAACAGACTCATAGACATAGAGAACAGACTTGTGGTTGCCAAGGGAAGGACTGGGAGTTTGGGATTAGCAGATGTAAACTATTATATATAGGATGGATAAACAACAAGTTCCTACTGTATAGTACAGGGAACTATATTGAATATCCTGTGATAAACTATAATGGAAAAGCATATAAGAAAAGCAATGTATGTGTATAAGTGAGTCACTTTGCTGTACAGCAGAGATTGGCACAGCATTGTAAATTAACTATACTTCAATTAAAATTTTTTTAAATAAATAAAATTAAATTAAAAAAAAAAAGAAAAGGTATTGGAACCACTTCACCTCTCTAACAGCCAATCAGCATACACATGAAGGGTCCCCATCATTTTCCAAGAAGGATAATATGTCAAAAATCTCTAGGTGTTAACTTGGAAAAATAAGATTCAGTATTCTAACAACTTTGATTATTTTTTCAACAGAAGATTTAACTAATTTGGAAATTCTGAATAACCTAAAGAAAACTGAGAAACATTTAATTGGATAACCTCTGATCTTCTCATCATCTATGATACTGGAGAATTATAAAGTTTAGTTAGGCAAAAGCTACCACCAACAGCATCAGCTGTAACTCATCATTTACACTTCTCAGAATCTCATTCCCCACCTGTGAAATCCTTTGATGCCTGTACCTCAGGACTGTGGTGAAGTGGAAATGACATAGTGTAATGTCTGCAACACAATTGGAAATATGTGTGATTGTTATTGTACGTGTGAATTTAAGAAGCCCTCTATTAAGTGGAGCTGTGTCGCAGGTTGAACTTTTAAGCTTTTCTTGCACATGATTCTTATGAAGTGGGGGAGGACCAGTCTTACAACATTGCTGAATCTATGTAATCACAAGCTGCTCCCTGTTGTGCTTAATGATACATATTGTTGACAGAAGCAAGACCTAATCATAATAACAGCAATAGTAACGATAAAGACTATTTTGTGGAGTGGTGACTATGTGCCGGGTACTATACTAACCACTTAAATTTACTTTTTTGTAAGAGTCTATGGGGTAGATATTAGTTCTCTTAACTGATAAGTGAGGGAACCAAAATTCACATTCTGGTTAACCTAATCCAAAGTTCAAGACAAGATGGTGGACCTGAGTCACAGTGTTCTACTGTTTTCTCTTTAGGGGGGAGATGCCTCAGGAGTCAGGACCTATATCCAAACTGCTATAGCATCTCTTCTTTCTCAAGAGCTTACCTATCTTGACACGGACATCCAGGCCTTCTTCAGACTCCTGGGTCTCAAACAATCCATGGATCTCCAGGCTACATTTAATTACCACCGTGATGATATTTTTCAGTTGCCTCCGCTCCACCTTCCACAGGGCTAGCAGTGCATCACCTTGAAAAGGAAGACACACCAGAGGTCCCGACCTGACCTGGGGGTCAGTCTACTTTTTATGAAATCTGTACAGAATTACACTTCAAACATTTCTCCACCCGGTCTGCTGGCCACTGCTTTCTCTGAGATGCCTCCTTTGTCAGGGCACAGGCCCCTCGGCAT
>NW_006785816.1:1734431-1744236 GCF_000442215.2 Lipotes vexillifer
CCTTTCTTACCCCTGCTATGTCGGTAAGCCCCCATACCTGCAAATTTTAAGATGTCTCCTCCAAAAATCAACACTTCTGAGGAAAAAAAAAAGAAAGAAAAAAGGTAAAATCAAACTCTGGTTTCTTTCTTTCTTTTATGTAAGTTTCAGGTGTACAGAATAACTGATTTCTTAAAGCTAATAAAAAGAATCTACTCTTCAACAGTGGGATAGAAATTAGGTCAAGAGAAGAGCAATTCAGAGAATAGGCTTATACTAAAGATGTCATCTCAGACAAGGCATTTAAACCCATTTGAGTCTGTTTCCTCAAATGCAGAATGAGAACAGTGAACTAGATTATGTACCTGCTCTGTTTTTGTGAATAGGAAAAGATAGGAACGAAGACGGTGGGATTGCTGAGGAGGCTTAAGGACAGCTATCCTACTCCCATGATAATGGGACGTTCTTCACTGATCTATGTATGTTATGAGCAGGGGCTTGAGTGAGCGTGGGTGAGTACATGAGTGACAGGACTCCATAAGAACTGAAAATCAGAAAAAAAAACACAACTATGGTCAACTTGGGCTTTGTTTATTACCAATTTGCATTTTGTTTATTTAGGGTTTCTGACATAAATGGACATTTTTCCTCTTATTTCTGCATCATCGCAAATTTGTTGAGCACCGTTGTGCTGAGTGTAATGCAAAAAGGAATTAGATACAGTTTCTGCTTTTAATGACAATCAAATTTTATCTAGTGGGTGATATTAAGATATTACTAGGGAACTCAGAGCCTGATAATAGACTAGACCTAAGATTTACCTTAATAGGATAAATCCTTTTCTTCATGAATAGTTCAAATTAATAATGCAAACAAGTTGGTAGGCAGAGGTTGAAAAGGAGACCAAAGTTTCAGTCAGCTGGAAATACTTCAGAATCCATTATTAGGACACAAATTACTGACAAGTTGATTATAAATCACTCATGTATTCATACCATATTCTCTTAATGACTGTGTTTGAGTTATACTGATGCTAGCTTTTTGGAGTTATTGAATATAACTCAAAGAATTACTACTACAGTTCTTTTAAAAGTAGTCTCTAATTTAGTTTTGTAACTAATGCAAAACTTATCCCTCAAATAGTCTGTTAATGAGGTTTGATTGCATTCCTTCATTTGTACTGTATTATATTTCAAAAAGACTAGCTTCATACACATTTCATGGAGACAATGAAGAATGCTAAGCAACAGTACTTTATCATGTTATAACCACCAAATACAGAAAAACAATGAATTGAAATATGCTTAAACCAGAAACCTATGGGGACACTTACTCTCCACTATTGCACTTATATAGTGGTTGAGGATCTCCACCAACTGCTCAGCCCCTCTGTCCATGTACATGGCTGTGCTGAACTTCTCAGTCATTGCAGTAAAACCTGTAACAAATGTGCAGCTAGTCTCCTTGTGTGCTGGGAGGAACAAAACAGTCAGGAGAAGAGGACCACACTGGTGAGCAGTGGGCCTCAGCTTTTAAGAACTGGCAGGGTTTCTCTTAAATGATCTATGTGGCTGGTCAAGTGTCAGATATTGGGTCTTCTCTGTTTATTATTTTAGGGGTCAGGGAAAGGCACCAGATAACTCTTCCCTCCTAATTTCTCAACTTGTACAGGGATGACTGCAATTTCTTTAACTGGATATAGAACTTCCATTACATGGCAATGAAAACTCATAAAATTCAAAGACTTCTGAAGAGGTGGCAAGTTTCCTGTTGAGCTGTAAACAACATCTGGAGAGGCCATTTCCTGAGGTCAATTTTGCCTGGGATGCTGTGGGGGCGTCGGGGGTCCATTGGAGCCTGAAGTTCCAGGCCTGGGATGTGGACATCTTAAAGATTTGCCCATTACTGGACATGCTGGGTAAGGGAAGAAGAAAGGGAGACAAGTCCACAGGTTATCCCTCCTCCCTCCAGTTTTCTCAGTAGGAATATTTGCAGTAACAGCACAAAAACTCGAAAATGCCCCCCCCCCACTCTGCAGTCAAGCTCTGCATGTGATTCCGATTCAAGCCTGTTGTTCCCCCACATTAAACATCCCTTTTGCGCTTGCCTGAAATATCAACAAACATCAAGACTCCGTCAAAATAATCCACAGAAGGTCGCTCTGGAGAAAAATCTCCATAGACAATGAGGTCCGGTAAATGAGCTGCTATTTTGACGATGGACCGATCCTGTGATTCATGTTCTCTTCGAGTGTTCATGTTAAGGCAGATGTTCAGGATTGTATGGTCACCGCAGACAGTCCCCAGATAGACCTTCTGGAAAGCAAAGCTGAGAATGGAGGCAATCTGACTTACATTCATTCACTCACTTTTCTATTTCTTTCTTCCCTTTTGCTTTGTCTAACCTGTGGACTGCTTATTTAAGTGGTTGAGGTGATAATGGCTGAGTTGTTGACCATGCATTTCCGTGTACCCTCAGGGTACAAGTGCTGTGGTAGAGGGGCCAGTAGCACTAATCCCTCCATCCAGGCCCCTTTTCCTTCTGTCCACATGTCCCCCTTTTCCCTCCCCCTCCCTTTTGGTCTCTCATCTTTTCTCTCTCCTTTTTGAAAATTAAAAGAGAAAGTGTAGACATGAGTTTATGTTTGTGAATATTTATATAAAGGTGAGTAGCAAAGTGGAGTATTATATATAAGAAAGAGATTAAGTGTTTTAAGGTATAGGCATAAAGAAATAGAGGGAAAGAATTAAAAGGTGTGTGTGTGTGTAAGACTTTAAACTGTTAAGTGGGAGGAAATATTGAAATTTTAATGTGTTACACAGTTAGCTTTGAGAAAACTAGGATTTCCTAAGACGTTCATTTAGCTGCTGGGGCTGATGAAATGATCATGCCTGGATGTTGTAAAAATCATGCTCTACCACCCTGAACAAGAATAGCATATCCAGTATTTTCAGAGCAATTCAAGTTCTTGGAATAAGTGATACAGATACTAAGTGAATTAAAAAAAAAAAAGGAGGAACTGATACTCACCAACATGGAGGACATGGTTAGTAATTTCAACCAAACATAGGTCATGTTGGGGTACACAAGAGTATTAGAAGGAAAAAGTGAGTTAACATATATTTTAGACTTCAGGAAAGCATTTTTTTTTTTTTAAATCAGGGAAAACATTAGTATATTAGTATATTTAACAAACAAAAAAAACAAACCTTAAAATGGATAGAAACCTCTAAAAATGGGTACTAAATATTAAGTATTAGATAATCTTTAAAAGGAAAAACCTTGGTAAATGCAAATGTTAAGAAGTGAACAAAAGGTAGAAGCAGAAGCATATAACTAAGGTTAAAAAAAATAAAAGTATCATTAAAACAGTATATGCTAGGAACAGTCAATAGATGACAAATACATCAAATGAAAAATTTCAGAGAGTGAATTTGATAAATGCTATATGAATTTATCAAAGAAGGGTATGAGAATACCCAGAATGAGCTGAGACTTAGGAAAAATGATGAAGTTAAGAAAACCCAGAGGGACTTTTAGGTTTTATTGAAAGCAAGGTAATTAATAAAAGAGGAATAAGGACAAAGCTTAACTATGATGTACTACACAGCTCTTCTTTTGTTTCTGTCTTCTCCACTACGGAGAATTGAAAATATAACAAATATTGACAAGAAAGAGTTGAAGTCCAAGATAAGAAAGCAGTGATAAAAAAAACAGTCATTTAAATTCAAGTAGCCATTCCCAGATAACCTATATCCACTGAAATATATGGAAAGAACTGACAGATATAATGTCAGTAATCTCAAAGAATAATGGAGAATGAGAGAGAGGCTGGAAAACTAGAGACGGGTACATTCTCTTCTGAATTTCAAAAGATGAGCCTACATGTGGATTCCTGAAAACACCGTCTGGTAAACGTGATGTATCAGTCAGTATAAGCTAGGTTTTGCTTCATTAACAAAAAAATCCAAAATCTCAATGTCTTGAAATAGCCAATGCTTATTTCTTATTCATTTCCTGCCTGGTGCTACATGTACATTGTAGGTTGTCTGAGGCCCTACTCTATCATTGCCTTCACTTTGGGACACAGGCTGGGACATTTTGGTTGTGGAGACAGTGGGAAAAGAGGATTTGATTAGACTCTTTCTTAAAGTGTTTCCCCAGAAGCGATATATTTCACTTCCACTCAAATGATATTGGCCAAAGCAAGTTATGCAACGTATCTAACTTCACCTAAGTGGGAAAGTGCAATTCTACCATGTGTGTAGTGAGAGTGAGAACTGGGATATTTGTGAGTTATCATACTTGATAATATGCGAGCACTTAATCAGTAACAGGTGATTAAAAGGAGTCAAAAGGGATTCAGATCTGAGAACAAACTAGCCTTATTTCCTTTTCTTTTTTTTGCGGTATGTGGGCCTCTCACTGTTGTGGCCTCTCCCGTTGTGGAGCACAGGCTCTGGACGCGCAGGCCCAGCGGCCATGGCTCACGGACCCAGCCGCTTTTCCCTCACCGGGGCATGAACCCGTGTCCCCTGCATCGGCAGGCGGAATCTCAACCACTGTACCATCAGGGAAGCCCATATTTCCTTTTTTGATTTATTAAACTTTAAAATCAAGAGAATGCTGTTGACAAAGTATATCTTGACTTTAACAAGGCATTTGGCCAAATTTCTCACATCTTTGTGGGTAACATACAAAATTATAGGAGTGATGAAAATATAGTTAGCTGGTTAACAATTAGACCTAAAGGATATTGATTTGTGTTCTAGTGTCTATTCAGAGGGGGCCTCCATGAGTGTGCTAGAGGACTCAGATAAAGATATAATTGGAAGGAGAGCTAATGTACTGAATGATAGAATCATTGTTGAGGATTTTTGCATCTATGTTCATCAGTGATATTGGCCTGTAGTTTTCTTTCTTTGTTACATCCTTGTCTGGTTTTGGTATCAAGGTGACAGTGGCCTCGTAGAATGAGTTTGGGAGTGTTCCTCCCTCTGCTATATTTTGGAAGAGTTTGAGAAGGATAGGTGTTAGCTCTTCTCTAAGTGTTTTATAGAATTCACCTGTGAAGCCATCTGGTCATGGGCTGTTGTTTGTTGGAAGATTTTTAATCACAGTTTCAATTTCAGTGCTTGTGATTGGTCTGTTCATATTTTCTATTTCTTCCTGGTCAGTCTCAGAAGGTTGTGCATTTCTAAGAATTTGTCCGTTTCTTCCAGGTTGTCCATTTTATTGGCATAGAGTTGCTTGTAGTAATCTCTCATGATCTTTTGTATTTCTGCAGTGTCAGTTGTTACTTCTTTTTTATCTCTAATTCTATTGATTTGAGTCTTCTCACTTTTTTCTTCATGAGTCTGTATAATGGTTTATCAATTTTGTTTATTTTCTCAAAGAACCAGCTTTTAGTTTTATTGATCTTTGCTATTGTTTCCTTCATTTCTTTTTCATTTATTTCTGATCTGATTTTTATGATTTCTTTCCTTCTGCTAACCTTGGGGTTTTTTGTTCTTCTTTCTCTAATTGCCTAAGGTGCAAGCTTAGGTTGTTTATTTGAGATGTTTCCTGTTTCTTAAGGTAAGATTGTATTGCTATAAACTTCCCTCTTAGAACTGCTTTTCCTGCATCCCATAGGTTTTGGGTCGTCGTGACTCCATTGTCAATTTGTTTCTAGGTATTTTTTAATTTCCTCTTTGATTTCTTCAGTGATCACTTCGTTATTAAGTAGTGTATTGTTTAGCCTCCATGTGTTTGTATTTTTTACAGATCTTTTCCTGTAATTGATATCTAGTCTCATGGCGTTGTGGTCGGAAAAGATACTTGATACAATTTCAATTTTCTTAAATTTACCAAGGCTTGATTTGTGACCCAAGATATGATCTATCCTGGAGAATGTTCCATGAGCACTTGAGAAAAATGTGTATTCTGTTGTTTTTGGATGGAGTGTCCTATAAATATCAATTAAGTCCATCTTGTTTAATGTATCATTTAAAGCATGTGTTTCCTTATTTATTTTCATTTTGGATGATCTGTCCATTGGTGAAAGTGGGGTGTTAAAGTCCCCTACTATGAATGTGTTACTGTCGATTTCCCCTTTTATGGCTGTTAGTATTTGCCTTATGTATTGAGGTGCTCCTATGTTGGATGCATAAATATTTACAATCGTTATATCTTCTTCTTGGATCGATCCCTTGATCATTATGTTGTGTCCTTCTTTGTCTCTTCTAATAGTCTTTATACTAAAGTCTATTTTGTCTGATATGAGAATTGCTACTCCAGCTTTCTTTTGGTTTCCACTTGCATGAAATACCTTTTTCCATCCCCTTACTTTCAGTCTGTATGTGTCTCTAGGTCAGAAGTGGGTCTCTTGTAGACAGCATATATATGGGTCTTGTTTTTGTATCCATTCAGCCAATCTGTGTCTTTTGGTGGGAGCATTTAGTCCATTTACATTTAAGGTAATTATCGATATGTATGTTCCTATTCCCATTTTCTTAATTGTTTTGGGTTCGTTATTGTAGGTCTTTTCCTTCTCTTGTGCTTCTGGCCTGGAGAGGTTCCTTTAGCAGTTGTTGTAAAGCTGGTTTGGTTGTGCCGAAGTCTCTCAGCTTTTGCTTGTCTGTAAGTTTTAATTTCTTCATCAAATCTGAGTGAGATCCTTGCTGGGTAGAGTAATCTTGGTTGCAGGTTTTTCTCCTTCATCACTTTAAATATGTCCTGCCAGTCCTTTCTGGCTTGCAGAGTTTCTGCTGAAAGATCAGCTGTTAACATTATGGGGATTCCCTTGTGTGTTATTTGTTGTTTTCCCCTTGCTGCTTTTAATATGTTTTCTTTGTATTTAATTTTTGACACATTGATTAATACGTGTCTTGGTGTATTTCTCCTTGGATTTAACCTGTATGGGACTCTCTGTGCTTCCTGGACTTGATTAACTATTTCCTTTCCCATATTAGGGAAGTTTTCAACTATATCTTCAAATATTTTCTCAGTCCCTTTCTGTTTCTCTTCTTCTTCTGGAACCCCTATAATTCGAATGTTGGTACATTTAATGTTGTCCCAGAGGGTCTCTGAGACTGTCCTCAGTTCTTTTCATTCTTTTTTCTTTATTCTGCTCTGCTGTAGTTATTTCCACTATTTTATCTTCCAGGTCACTTATCCATTCTTCTGCCTCAGTTATTCTGCTATTGATCCCATCTAGAGTATTTTTAATTTCATTTATTGTGTTGTTCGTAGTTGTTTCATCTTTAGTTCTTCTAGGTCCTTGTTAAATCTTTCTTGCATTTTGTCCATTCTATTTCCAAGATATTGGATCATCTTTACTATCATTATTCTGAATTCTTTTTCAGGTAGACTGCCTATTTCCTCTTCATTTGTTAGGTCTGGTGGGTTTTTATCTTGTTCCCTCATCTGCTGTGTGTTTTTCTGTCTTCTCATTTTGCTTATCTTACTGTGTTTGGGGTCTCCTTTTTGCAGGCTGCAGGCTCGTAGTTCCCGTTGTTTTTGGTGTCTGTCCCTTGTGGCTAAGGTTGGTTCAGTGGGTTGTGTAAGCTTTTTGGTGGAGGGGACTAGTGCCTGTGTTCTGGTGGATAAGGCTGGATCTTGTCTTTCTGGTGGGCAGGTCCACGTCTGGTGGTGTGTTTTGGGGTGTCTGTGGACTTATTATGATTTTAGGCAGCCTCTCTGCTAATGGGTGGGGTTGTGTTCCTATCTCACTAGTTGTTTGGCATAGGATGTCCAGCACTGTAGCTTGCAGGTCGTTGAGTGAAGCTGGGTGCTGGTGTTGAGATGGAGATCTCTGGGAGTTTTTTGCCATTTGATATTATGTGGAGCTGGGAGGTCTCTTGTGGACCAGTGTCCTGACGTTGGCCCTCACACCTCAGAGGCACAGCAGTGACTCCTGGCTGCAGCACCAAGAGCCTTTCATCCACACGGCTCAGAATAAAAGGGAGAAAAAGTAGAAAGAAAGAATTAGTAGAAGTAGAAAGAAAGAAAGAAAGAAAGAAAGAAAGGAACAAGGGAGGGAGGGAGGGAGGAAGGAAGTAGGGAAGGAAGGAAAAAAAGAAAGAAAGAAGATAAAGTAAAATAAAATAAGATATAATATAATAAAGTTATTAAAATAAAAAATAATTATTAAGAAAAAAAATTGAAAAAAAAATGTACGGATAGAACCCTAGGCAAAATGGTGGAAGCAAAGCCATACAGCATAAATCTTGCTCTCAGAGTCCACCTCCTTAATTTGGGATGATTCTTTGTCTATTCATATATTCCACAGATGCAGGGTACATCAAGTTGATTGTGGAGCTTTAATCCGCTGCTTCTGAGGCTGCTGGGAGAGATTTCCCTTTCTCTTCTTTGTTCTCACAGCTCCCAGGGCTCAGCTTTGATTTGGCCCCGCCTCTGCGTGTACGTCGCCAGAGGGTGTCTGTTCTTCGCTCAGAGAGGATGGGGTTAAAGGAGCCGCTGATTCGGGGGCTCTGGCTCATTCAGGCGGGGGGAAAGGAGGGGCATGGAGTGCGGGGCGAGCCTGCGGCGGCAGAGGCCAGTGTGACGTTGCACCAGCCTGAGGCGCCTCGTGCGTTCTCCCGGGCAAGTTGTCCCTGGATCCCGGGACCCTGGCAGTGGCGGGCTGGACAGGCTCCCCGGAAGGGGGGTGTGGATAGTAACCTGTGCTCGCACACAGGCTTCTTGGTGGTGGCAGCAGCAGCCTTAGCGTCTCATGGCCGTCTCTGGGGTCCGCGCTTTTAGCCGCGGCTCGCGCCCGTCTCTGGAGCTCCTTTAAGCAGCACTCTTAATCCCCTCTCCTCGCGCACCAGGAAACAAAGAGGGAAGAAAAAGTCTCTTGCCTCTTCGGCAGGACTCCCTCCTGGCTAGCCGTGGGGTACTAACGCCCTGCAGGCTGTGTTCACGCCGCCAACCCCAGTCCTCTGGACCGAAGCCCAAGCCTCAACTCCCAGCCCCGCCCGCCCCGGCGGGTGAGCAGACAAGCCTCTCGGGCTGGTGAGTGCCGGTCGGCCCTGATCCTCTGTGCGGGAATCTCTCTGCTTTTCCCTCCGCACTCCTGTTGCTGTGCCCTCCTCCGCGGCTCCGAAGCTTCCCCCCTCCGCCACCCGCAGTCTCCGCCCGTGAAGGGGCTTCCTAGTGTGGAAACCTTTCTTCCCTCACAGCTCCCTCCCACTGGTGCAGGTCCCGTCCCTATCCATTTGTCTCTGTTTATTCTTTTTCCTTTTGCCCTACCCAGGTACGTGGGGGTGGGGGTGGGGTTTCTTGCCTTTTGGGAGGTCTGAGGTCTTCTGCCAGCGTTCAGTAGGTGTTCTGTAGGAGTTGTTCCACGTGTAGATGTATTTCTGGTGTATCTCTGGGGACGAAGGTGATCTCCGCGTCTTACTCTTCCGCCATCTTCCCGGAAGCTCTCCTGTCTTCCGGTATTTAAACTGAACTGTGAAAGTTGTGGAGTAACGGGGAGATACACGTGCAAAGTCTAATGCAGACCCCTGAATTTAACAAAAGAATTCCCCTACTTTCTCCCTCAGGTAGGGATTGGATTTGGCTAAGGAAGAATGAACTTCATGGGAGGGCTGGAGAGGGAAAGGAAAGCTGGCGTTCTTTTTCCTCAGTGGAGGGAGCTACTCTATCAAAGAATAGGTGACCTTAAATAGTATAAGTTCTGTAGGAATGGATGCTCTGAACAGGCTTCCACAGATGGGCTGAGCGGCCATGAACAGTTAGGACTGAGCAGAACTGAGCAGGGTGTAGCTTTATTCCTCCCTCTCCTGCCCCTCTTCGTTGACTATCTCAACTTTGCTCTCTTTTGCTATCACTCGAAAGA
>NW_006785816.1:1744246-1758094 GCF_000442215.2 Lipotes vexillifer
ATAGAGGACATCCAGTTAAATTTGAATTTTAAATAAATAGTAATTTTTTAATATAAATATATTTCAAATATTACATTTTATTTAGCAACCCTACTACCAGCCCCTTCAATCTTGGCAATACCAATACTCTTCACATGCATAGTATGGAATGTTTTGCTTTAGTCTTAAAACTCACACTAAAACGGGTTAGATTTATTGATTGATTGATTGATTCAAAAGGATCAAGTGGGATCAATGGCTGGCAATGCCTGGGAGACAAATTTAAACAGTGTAAGGATGAACATTGGACCTGGGTAGTCTTAGGAAATATTGGATTTCCTTGTGAGAGACTGCATATCCATCTGCCTTCAAGGTTGTAGAGGTGATTCTCCTCTTTAGTGGAAAGATGAATTAGATGATTGCTAAGATTCCATTTTTATTGAAGTATAGTTGATTTACAATGCTTCAGGTGATTAAATGAGGTGATTTGAAGATTTAGACAGATTTTTCTAAGTTTACGATTACTAGGTAAGGAAAGTAGATGCATTTGGAGATTAAGATGACAAATACAGAAGGGAAACTAGAATAACAAAATTATTTGTTCATGGGCTGAAGAGGCAAAGACATCTAAGATGAACACCTGAGCTTTTCTCATGAACATCCATAAGAACACAATTGGAATTTTCTCTTTTAGAAGACTTAGTTTTCTGCTTTAAGTTCTGCAACATCAGAAAATGATTAGTGATATGGCACATACCACATTGTAATAATAATTTATTAAGACCTTTTTTAAAATAATCTTTTTAAAATTAATTAATTATCTATTTATTTTTGGCTGCGTTGGGTCTTTGTTGCTGCGCACGGGATTTTTCTAGTTGTGGCGAGCAGGGGCTACTCTTTGTTGCGGTGCATGGGCTTCTCATTGTGGTGGTTTCTCTTGTTGCGGAGCATGGGCTCTACGCACATAGGCTTCAGTAGTTGTGACACTCAGGCTCAGTAGTTGTGGTGCACAGGCTTAGTTGGTCTGTGGCATGTGGGATCTTCCTGGACCAGGGCTTGAACCCATGTCCCCTGCTTTGGCAAGTGGATCCTTAACCACTGCACCACCAGGGAAGCCCTATTAAGACCTTTTTAATGTAAAGCATTTTACAGAGGTTGCCTCATTTAATCCTCAAAACAGCACTGTGAAGTAGGCCTCATCCCCATTTTATAGATACAGAAAATGAAGCTCAGATGAATTTGCCTTAGGTCACATAGCTGGAAAGCAAGCCCAGGTCTGTGGAATTTCAAAGTCCATATTCTTTCTACTATACCATGGTATACCCCATTTGTATAAGTTTTATGACACTATGGGGATGTTTATGACCTAGAGAAAATATGTATTTAATTTTAGAGCACTTTCAAAGCATGTTGATGGTACCCTCATCAAATATTTGGCCAATTCAATCACAATCAAGAATAGAGCTTGAACAGAGAGCGGACACTCAGAAAGCATGAAAGCATCTAGGAATGAGGGTACCTGACAGAGTGAAAGAGCAAGGCCCCAAAGATATACCAACACAGATTTTCCTGAATGGAGAGTGTGTGTCCAGTTTTATTCTGCTTAAAGAGAACTCAGCAGTGCCCCCAAAGGCAAATGAAACTAAAGATCAATCAATTATATCCATTATTGTTTCTCTAAATATCTTTTCTAGAAACTTCTAATAGATTTCTGTTTTCATCCCATTTTCATCAATATGTAAAGTCAGGTTTTACAAGAATCCAAAGGAGATACTCTCAACATAAAGGGATAATGTTCTCTGTCACGAAAGCTTGCCAGACCACTCTAGCCAAGGCAATTTTTCCTCTGAGCTATTAGGGCACTTAGTGTTTGTAAATTTAAGTGCTTTATTAAAAAGCATCTTTGATTATCTATTAATCTGTTTATGGCTTCTCTGAATTGAAGCTTCTCTGTGTTAGAGATCATATATGTTCGTTTCCTCCATAGTATCTTTCTAGAGCCCCTTCACATGGTAGGCATTTGCTATTTGATGACTGATAAGAAGGATATTATGTGAGAAGACGCAGAAGATAGGTAAGTAGACAGGAAGCTAAAAAAAATAGAGCATCTAGGGTAAATAGGATGAGGTAACATTGAAACCTTCAAGCTTCTAACCTCACTTAAATGACTGACACAGATATATACAAGGGGGACCTCCAGTCCCAGCCCAAGGCCTTCCCACTTTCCTTAAGCTCCCAAACCTATCTTCTTCCCCAAGGGTTGCCCTCATCTTTAGCTCTGCAACCATTCTTTCTACTCAGAGTCCTACTGCCACATACCTCTTCTTTCTTCAAGGCTGAGGAAAAGTCAGAGCTTAGATTAGGGCCTAGATCTTTCAGGAGTGCAGAAAACAGGAATGGGGTCTGGATGACATTATTCAGAAGACAGCAGAAGTGCCATGTCTGTCTATAACTGACACATAAAATGACAGTTTTGTCTAAAAACCGTTTTCCTGGCCACAACCTCATCAGAAGCTCATTGTTTCATGGGCACTGACTATGCTTCTGATTGGCTGGCACTGCCCTCCCCTCCCCCACCAGCCCCAGTGGCCTACTGCTCACGCAAGGACTGTTTCAGGTTCTCTATTTGGGGCAAGGGTCAGGGAGTCTGATAAGACGCCAGAGTAGTTTTCACAACTCTTTCTCTATGTGGCGGGTGGTTGAAATTAGGCAATAGTTGGTAGGTGATTATCGTAAAGACAAGTATCTCCTGAGTAAACACCCAATTTTGGTCAATAATCATTGTGACTTTTACCAGGACTACGAAATTTACGTTACAATACTTCTCTTCAGAGGTTTTTGTGAGGTAAAATTTTGACCTGTCCTTTCTGACCGGTCAAGCCCATACTTCCACTCAAATTCACCCCACAGATAACAGCAATACAATGTGGCACTGGATTTGAGTTTCTTCATCCTATGGACACTGGCAAAATGTGTTTTAAGAGGGCGGCATATTTTCTTTTCTTTTTTAGCGGTATGCGGGCCTCTCACTGCCGTGGTCTCTCCCGTTGCGGAGCACAGGCTCCGGACGCGCAGGCTCAGCGGCCATGGCTCATGGGCCCAGCCGCCCCATGGCATGTAGGAGCCCCCTGGACCGGGGCACGAACCCACGTCCCCTGCATCGGCAGGTGGACTCTCAACCACTGCGCAACCAGGGAAGCCCAGGGCGGCATATTTTCTAACAGCTTAAATCAATTTTGATTTTCTAGCTGTTCTTATGTATATCACAATGACAATATTTAGTGACACATTTGTAAAACCTGAATTTTAAAAAGTTGAGCTGAAAAACAAGCAAACATTTTCAAACAAATCCCAGCCCTATAATTAAGTTTACTGTGTATTTCAGAATGTTAAAAAACACAGTTTTCTTAAGGGAGGAGAAAAAGAAGCTCATTTAATTATGTTTGCTGAGTAAATTTTCGGCATTGTGGAAACCGGTCTTAACATAGTTATATTCATACCTCATATAATTAAACAGACTCCTTAGGGAGAAAGCCAGTCTTAATAAATACAAGTACTTTCTATCTCTGTTTCATTATATAACCAAGCTCCAGTAAAACTGTTCTGTTTTACAGAGAGGAATCTAGGCTTTGAGGTCAATCCTTGTTTCGATTCAACCTTTCACCATCATTATAACAACTTAAAAAAACAATCTGTTTACTATGGAGAAACAACAGTATTGATGTACTTTGGATCAATGGTTTCTTTTGAAATGAATGCCAAACCATAAAACAGATTAGGTTAAGAATTTATCTCTTACTGAGCCTCTGTACCCCAACTCTGGCCCACCACCCCAAAATAGCTTGTTTTCTGCTTTAACCTGTGAAAGCCTTAAGAATTCCAACAGTTAGGACCTCAGAAGGTGTGCAAATAGGTTAACACATTATATCCTTTGGGCAGCTAAATTAAAACTCCTTTGTTTAAGAAAGTGCTTTTTGGGTCTGTCTTCAATTAATAAGCTTCCCGAGGAGATTGGTTCAAGACGGCGGAGTAGAAGGACGTGCACTCACTCCCTCTTGCCAGAGCAATGGAATCACAACTAACTGCTGAACAAACATCGACAGAAAGACACTGGAACTCACCAAAAAAGATACCCCACATCCAAAGACAAAGGAGAAGCTGCAATGAGACAGTAGGAGGGGTGCAATCACAATAAATCAAACAAGACAAGGATATCCACTCTTGCCACTATTATTCAACATAGTTTTGGAAGCCCTAGCCACGGCAATCAGAGAAAAGAAATAAAAGGAATACAAATTGGAAAAGAAGTAAAACTGTCACTGTTTGCAGATGACATGTTACTATACATAGATAATCCTAAAGATGACACCAGAAAACTACTAGAGCTAATCAATGAATTTGGCAAAGTTGCAGGATACAAAATTAATGCACAGAAATCTCTTGCATTCCTATACACCAATAACGAAAGATCAGAAAGAGAAATTAAGGAAACAATCCCATTCACCATTGCAGAAAAAAGAATAAAATACCTAGGAATAAACCTACCTATGGAGATAAAAAAAACCCATACTCAGAAAACTATAAGACATTCATGAAAGAAATCAAAGATGACACAAACATGGAGAGATATACCATGTTCTTGGATTGGAAGAATCAATATTGTGAAAATGACTATATTACCCAAAGCAATCTACAGATTCAATGCAATCCCTATCAAATTACCAATGGCATTTTTTATGGAACTAGAACAAAAAAAATCTTAAAATTTGTATGGAGACACAGAAGACCCCGAATAGCCAAAGAAATCTTGAGGGAAAAAAATGGAGCTGGAGGAATCAGACTCCCTCACCTCATACTATACTACAAAGCTACAGTAATCAAGACAATATGGTACTGGCACAAAAACAGAAATATAGATCAACGGAACAGGATAGAAAGCCCAGCAATAAACCCATGCACCTATGGTCAACTAACCTATGATAAAGGAGGCAAGGATATACAATGGAGAAAAGACAGTTTCTTCAGTAAGTGGTGCTGGGAAGAAACTGGACAGTTTCTTCAGTAAGTGGTGCTGGGAAACTCAAAATGGATTCGAGACCTAAATGTAAGACTGGACACTATAAAGCTCTTTGAGGAAAATATAGGAAGAACACTCTTTGACATCAATCACAGAAAGATCCACCTCCTAGAGTAATGGAAATAAAACCGAAAATAAACAAATGGGACCTAATGAAACTTCAAAGCTTTTGCACAGCAAAGGAAACCATAAACAAGATGAAAAGACAACCCTCAGAATGGGAGAAAATATTTGCAAATGAATCAACGGACAAAGGATTAACCTCCAAAATATATAAACAGCTCATGCAGCTCAACATTTAAAAAAACAACCCAATCAAAAAATGGGCAGAAGACCTAAATAGACATTTCTCCAACGGAGACATACAGATGACCAAGAGGCACATGAAAAGCTGCTCAACATCACTAATTATTAGGGAAATGCAAATCAAAACTACAATGAGGTATCACCTCACACCAGTTAGAATGGGCATCATCAGAAAATCTACAAGCAACAAATGCTCGAGAGAGTGTGGAGAAAAGGGAACCCTCTTGCACTGTTGATGGGAATGTAAATTGATACAGCCACTAATTGATACAGTATGGAGGTTCCTTAAAAAACTAAAAATAGAATTACCATATGACCCAGCAATCCCACTACTGGGCATGTAGCCAGAGAAAACCATAATTCAAAAAGACACATGCACCCCAATGGCCATTGCAGCACTATTTACACTAACCAGTCATGAAGCAACCTAAATGCCCATTGACAGATAAATGGATAAAGAAGATGTGGTACATATATACAATGGAATACTACTCAGCCATAAAAGGGAACGAAATTGGGTCATTTGTAGAGACATGGATGGACCTAGAGACTGTCATACAGAGTGAAATGTCAGAAAGAGAAATACAAATATCATATATTAATGCATACATGTGGAATCTAGAAAAATGGTACAGATGAACTGGTTTGCAAGGCAGAAATAGAGACACAGATGTAGAGGACAAATGTATGCACAGCAAGGGGGGAAGCGGGGGAAGGGATGAATTGGGAGATTGGGATTGACATATATGCACTAATATGTATAAAATAGATAACTAATAAGAACCTGCTGTATAAAGAAAAATTAAATTAAAAAAAAAACTTCCCATTTTCTGAAATTTTCTACATTTTATTTAACACCCGTCATGCACCAGGCACTGTGTTAAAACATTACCTCGATTATCTTGACGAAAACCCTATGAAGTAAGTACTATTATTTTCCCCATTTTACTCTTGAAAATACTAAAGCTCAGAAACAAACATTAACAAGGTCTCACAGTTAATATGGAGCAGAGTTGGGTTGAAACACAGGCCTATCAGACCTGGCCTTGAGAAAATGTACCTAATGAAGTGATCAATAAGGATTTGTTAGAAAATTTTGATATAGAATGAAACTCAACTAGACTGAGTGATTTTTACCACTGTGAAAGCTTCTTTTATGAAGTTTAGTAGCTACATTGATAGTAAGGACTTCTGGTATACAGTTGCTTCTTTCTAAGTTTTTGAGAGTAGTTATGAAACTGATCACTGGCAGCGAGAATTTTCGATTGGATACATATTAGAATCTTTAATTTTTAAGATTTAATAGTGGGATGGATGAAAGTTTTTGGGCAGAAAGGAAGCATGAGACAGTCTGTCGATGTAGCTTCTGAGAATCAAAAGGATTGTCTGTGATTGCATCTAAATGCTACAATCAATTTGACTGACAAGTGGGGCTTAGGAGAACCCATATAGGAAGGAGCAGGTTTTAATGAAAAGGAAGTGAAATACCAATTCAACACACACATTTTCATAAACTTTTTTGTATCTGTGCCATATTTCATAGTATATGTTTTTCTTAAATGCTTAACCCTAGAAAATACGTACACGTGTGCATTCACATGCCAAACAAATATAACAGTGTGGCTTGAAAAGAGAAAGCAGTAATAATTTGACGCTTGAGGACCTCTTCACTTTTGCCTGTGTCATATTTTCTAATCCTTCCTCTTCAAAGATGGACAGTCCTTTAATCAACTATACTCCAATATAAAATAAAAAGTTAAAAAACCCCCCAAAAATCTAGACCATGGCAGAAGTGATGGGATATAACTTATGAGATTAGGTTATAAAAAGACTGCAGCTTCTGTCTTAGGAACTCTCTCTCATCCTCTCTCCCTCTCGGATATTTTCACTCTGGGGAAAGCAGCCCTTTTGGTGAAGAACTGATGTCTCTGGCCAAGAGCCAGAGAGGATGTGAGACTGGGCAATATCCATGTGAGAGCTCGGAGGCAGATCTCCCCCGAGGTGAGCCTGAGGTGACTGCAGCTTTGGCTGGCCACGTGACTGCATCCTGTGATACCCTGAGCCACAGGCACAAGCCACAGGCATTCATGTGAGCTGCTCCAGGATTCTTGACCCACAGAAACTATGAGATAATAAACATTTGTGGTTTTCAGTTAAAATCACTATAATTTTATTAGTTAAAAAAAACAAAACAAAGATGGGCAATGCTGAAGGGTTAAAAGATAAAGTGCAAGGTTTTCAATTGCTAATTGCCAAATTTTGATTATAGTATATTATTACTCAAAAAGTTCTTTTTGTCACTTCTTCAAATTTAGAAATAACTGGCTTTGCTGATTTCTCTGACTACAGTTCTAACGAGGATTGGTTTTACTAGGATTTTCAGAAGAAAGGTCAGTACCCCAAATGGGAATTCAAATCAAATATGAATCCTTATAACGGGGACAAAGGTCACAAACATTTACAGAAAGCTGACTTATGTCCCGGGCACTCTGCTGGACACTTTCTTTTTTTCACACACACACACACACACACACACACACACTGTATTTTATTGGACACTTTCTTAAATTGCCCAAAGTCAGAGATTATAAGTTACACAGCTGGGATTCAAATTCAGGTCTGCCTGACTCTAGAGCTTTTCTGCCACATCACATCAGTTATTGAATATATTTCAAAAATTTACAAATCCTTTGTTACTCTGTAGCTGTAAAAGACTTTCATACAACATACAAAAAATAATATTCACAAGATTCTTCAAGTTAAAGTATTTTAAAACAGTTTGAGGTGTCATGTTGCTGGCTATTCCACAACCCATTTCTCGCTCTCTTTAGCTCTATTTCCTTTCACTTTTAGCTACTTCATCATACTTCACTGTACACAGATTATTTAACTTTCCGACTATCTTTTGACTCACTGGAATATGTGTGTTCTTATATGCACACACTTTGATTGACTAGAACAGAAGGAGGCCAGTGGTATGTATGAGCAGTATGATTTATTATGGACAAATAGTAAAAAAAATGTTACTAATATCCATAGATAAATTCCTTAAGTAATAGGTAAAGAGACAATATTATTAAAAGTTTGCTTTATTTTTCTGTTGAATCAAGTACTATCTCCCAATTACAGTTAGAATTTATGCCTTACAAATGTTAGCACAGTTAGCATCACCTCATTGACAATTGAATAATAAATCAAACTAGGTCCCAGCGGTTATGTCCACATCTAGGTTGTTAGGGTGATCAAGAACTCTTATTTGTTTGCTTTAGCTTTTAGTCCTTGGTTATATCTATAAAGAAAACAGAAAGAAAAAAATCATGAATCACAATAGATACATTTATAATAAGAAGGGAATGGGAAGCATATTCCATCTCTTCTTTCTCTCTAGTCAAGAGGCTATACAGTTGTAAATACAATCTTCCCAGAGGCTTATAGGAAGAAACAGGAAGATGGGAGAGTAATCCAAGGACTTTATTTGAATCTGGTTTCCAACTGTCAAAACGTCTTAACTGACATACAGTTCCCTGTACAAAAATATTATTTTAATGTAAGAATATTTTCATTCTGGAACTATACAAGAGTATGACAAACGTGAATATATGTATAAAGTTTACCAAAACGTGGTCATCTAGAACTTTTAATTTTATACTCACAAAGCATCTTTCCTGAGAATAAAATCAATTGGGAATGGGCCTGTCTAATCACTAAAAATAAAATATAATTCTGTGATACAGGCAGGCTACTGGGTTAGGAGGTTGTAACACTTAAAGTTTATTGAAACTAAGGACAATTTCTTCAATTATCATTAATTGAAAGAAGAATTAACCACAAAGCTATAGAGTCTTTCCCTTTTACGTCACCCTGGGCTTCATTTACTATTCTTCTCAGCTGAAAATAAAGTGGAAAACTGAATAAGCACAAGAAGGAACTTATTCCATGAAGCCTACCATACCTCCTAGATTTCTCAAAAGGTCCTGATGTCAAACATTCACCAGTATTTTCCTAAGTCCTCCAGAGAGTCCAACATTTATATTTCTAACTAAATCTAATCTGCTATTGTAACTGAAAGGCCAAAAATCCTTTTGTCAAACTAAACCTGAATTTCTGATATTAGAAATAATATTTCTGAATGTGGCACTTAGTGTTCTCATAGTTCTACTATCATGAGTTAATATAAGGTCAAAATGAGATGGTGCATGAGAAAAGTACTCTGTGAATAAAATCTCTGTACTAATTGAAGCTTATATTGATATAAGTAAGCCCTAAAAATGGTTGTCAGGCATTGTGTAGAATGAGTGAGTTTATTTATTCATCTATGTGTTATGTGCTAGAATATTATAAAAAGATTACAGAATTAAGCTACTAGTAAAGCTAGGGATGGTACAGATGAATGAAATTAAAATGTACTATACTCTGGGGCTTCCCCGGTGGCGCAGTAGTTGAGAGTCCGCCTGCCGATGCAGGGGACACGGGTTCGTGCCCCGGTCTGGGAGGATCCCACGTGCCGCGTGAACCATGGCCGCTGGGCCTGCGCGTCCGGAGCCTGTGCCCCGCGGTGGGAGAGGCCACAACAGTGAGAGGCCCGCGTATCGCAAAAAAAAAAAATAAAATGTACTATACTCTGCAGAATAGAATGCCCTCTGAAAGGAAGATAAATTATATAGCTCAATGTTTTCTATTTCTTTACTGAAATCATTCAATTTTTTTAGTTAAAGAAAGTTGTTATTCATAACATTGTTTTGTAATTTAGGAAGGTTCTATGGTTCAAATCAAGCCAGAGCCTTCATCTAAGCTCACTGCAGAGTGTTAACCAGTCACTGACAAATAATATTAATCACTGAATTCTAAAAATTTCCAATGCTCACGGAATACATACTTTCCAATGAAACTAGCAGCCTCACTTTAAACATCATTTCCAATACTATATAACTATACATTTAAGTCTCACTTTATTATATTTGATTGAAAGTAAGTGATAAAAAGTTCATGCAGAAAATTACCTAATATATCCTAAATTATATATGTTATCTTAATAAAAGAGACTCTATCAAAGGGCTGTACATCTAGGTAACACACAGATTTAAAACCTAGGTAATATACTGCCTAACACTTTTAACTCAAACCCCCAGGCTTTCTAGAAATGTTTAATGTCTGCTTCAAGCACATCCTGTCTTAGCATTATATATGAATCTTAAAAAAAAAAAGTATTGCCAGCCAGATGGCTTCTGAGGCAGATTACTTTTTACATCTGTGGTAAGCTTACCTCCAAATACGAAAGAGCTGAGAGGCTCCGGCTGTCCCGACAAAGAAATTAACAGCAAACAGACTCCAGTTTTTGGGAATAATTACAAGTGAGTATCTTGACCAAATAAACCCTGTTGAAATAAAATTTTTTTTTAAAAAAGCATAGGTACTGCTGCAAACTTATTTGAACATTTAATATTAGAGTAAAATAATTATAAATAAGACTATGACAACACAAAGTAGGACAAAGAAATGCTATAATTTGAGACTTTAATGAAGTTGCTATAATTCAGCATTTCACAAAACACTCAGTTCTTACATCAAAGGGATGTAAGAACTTACATCCTTCTTTGGCTATAGTCTAATAACTTCTTAGAGATAACACTGTTAATTTCTTTCTGTGTGAGTGTGTGTATATGTATTTCAAACATGAAACAGTTAAGTACATTGATATAAAACAAAATTATTGAATGCCCGGTATGGAAGATATTCATTTAATTTACCCGTAGCCATCAAAACAGCAGATTGGGCTGTGCTGAGTTTTTCTGCAGGTCTGGCCATGTCAGCCAATCCAGCACACACCAAGCCCTGGAAATACACATTAACACATAAGAAAGAAAAAAAGCATCATGAGTATGTAGTAATGGTTCTCAATTTTAACTAAAACACAAACTATTTCAGAGATTTTCAGACTGTAGCTATGATTTTAGTATCCATGCATTAAGAAAAAATGTATCATGACAAAAAGTTACAATGAATTCAGAAATGCTTTTTGAATTAAGTTGTATTTTGTTAATCACATTAAACAGCTTTATATATTTGAAAATCAGTAGTGTGTGTATGTATTTTTTCTATAAGTATATTTGTATTTTTGTTCTACAAATGATACTTCTTTCACATAAGAATTTATATATTCTTTATGCGTGTTGGGAAACCACTGGCGTGGAAGATGCCTGAAAGCTATTTGTATAAATTCCTCCTTTCATGTTTTTTGCAACGTTATTCTTTTTTAAAAGTGGAAGTATCAGACAAACGCTGCTATAATTTTAGTTTCTTGGTTAGATAATTTTTCTTTAATGTCAAAGTATACCTGGTCATTTCTTCTCTGCAACACTCAGAAAGTTCAGTAATGAGTCTTCACTAGAATATTAGTTATGCTACTCTATTGCAGAGATTAGAATACATAACAGAATTTTTATTGATGAAAAATTCATACCTATGTAAAATAAGAGAGACTAGTACAAAGAACCCCTGCATACCTATCACCCAGTCAACAATTATTGATTGACATTCTGCCATATTTACATCACCTCTCCTCCTCCCTTTCTCCAATTTTAAAATCAAATCCTAAATATGTCATTAGAAAATATGGTTTTAAGAAATTCATTTTCAGGTTTTTTTGAGTTTCTAAAAGATGCTCTTACATGAAAAATATAAATCAGCACAGGGTTTTTTTCTCCTAAATAGAACGTATGCATACTTGTGAATTTTTACAAATTTAAACCAAATCCAAATGGTTTTGATTTAATAAAGTCAGTAGATCAAGGAAGCAATGATTCTGCCTTAAAAAAGGGGCAAATAGTTAAATACTGAAATATAAGTAGAGGTAAATCATGACCAATACTACTTTTCTTGTTAATTTTCACAAATAGTCCTGTGATTTTCTTCCCAAATGGTTCCTAATCATCACATCACTCTTACATTCTTCTTCCAGGTCCCAATGTACATTTTCTCCGTTGCATATCTGTTCCACTTTGGCAGGGTGGAATACTGCCGTTGTAGAGGGGAAGAAAGGGACTGATTTCTAGCATTATTCTACTCAGTCCACGTATTACTACACTGTAATAGATCTATGATGACTATAGGCTATATTCTAGCATTGTCTTTTGGAGTAAGGTAGCAGCCATGATTTTGTTTATGCTCAGAGTACACATTTTATTTTTCTGGGACATGTTAGTAATTGTGCTCTCCCACAGAGGTCTTGAGGCCCCTCTCCCACATTTCTTTCTCTCTCTCTCTTTTTTTTTTGAAATATTTGCTTTATTATCCTCTCTCTTTATATGTACATATATTTTTTTCTGAACCATTTACAAAGAAGTTGTAGACATCATGCCCTTTGACTCCCTAGTATTTTAGTGTACATTTGCTAAGAACAAGACTATCTTCCCATTCTCTTATATACCCACAATCTAATCACAAAATTTAACATGGATAAGACACTGTTGTCTAATACACAGTGCATAGTTAAATTTTGACAACTGCCCCCAGATGTCTTTTAAAACATTATTTTTCTTGTCCAGAGTAGTTAGGTCAGGATAATACATTGCATTTGGATGTTATGTCTCTTTAGTCTTCTTTTTAAATTATAGTTGATTTATAATACTATATTAGTTTCCTTTCCCGCATTTCTAAAAAAAAAAAAAAAAAAAAAAAAAAAAATCCCTTTCTAGGGGATTTCCCTGGTGGTCCAGTGGTAAAGAATCCGCCTTCCAATGCAGGGGACCTGGCTTCGATCCCTGGTTGGAGAACTAAGATCCCACATGCCACGGGGCAACTAAGCCCGTGCACCATAACTACTGAGCCTGCGCGCCTCAACTAGAGAGCCTGCGTGCCATAACTACTGAGCCTGCACACCACAACTAGAGAGAAGCCTGCGCACCGCGATGGCGCAATGAAGAGCCTGTGCAGCAATGAAAGATCCCGCATGCCTCAACGAAGATCCCGAGTGCCGCAACTAAGACCGATGCGGCCAAAAAAAACCCCAGAAAACCCTTTCTACTTCTATACCACTTTAACCTCATGTAAATTACCTTATAAAATCTTACTGTGAATCTAACCTCTGCCATTTACTAGCTGGGTGACTTTGGTCAAGTTACATAACACATTGTCTTAAATTCTTCATGTATAAAATGAGAATATGAATAGCTACCCTTGCAAAAGAGATATATGATTAAATGAGATAATATGCTTCAAAAATATTTACCATAGTGCCTGGAAAATATTATTATTATCAACAACAAATAGTAGCTTACATCTTTAGAGAAGCAGAGATAAGGGAATATTAGTCTCTGTACCTTTTCCTGTATTTCTAGTCTCAGGGGCTAGTCAAATAATAGAACTGTAGAGTCAGAGTGTGTGTGGAGTATATCACAAGATTATGTAAAATACTCCCTAACATGGGGAGAAAGTACCAATTACAGAAAGATCCACAGTGACTTTTTTTTTTTTTTTTTTTTTTTTTT
>NW_006785816.1:1758104-1770217 GCF_000442215.2 Lipotes vexillifer
TTTTTTTTTTTTTTTTTTTTTTTGCGATATGCGGGCCTCTCCCTGCTGTGGCCTCTCCCACTGTGATGCACAGGCTCCGGACGTGCAGGCCCAGCGGCCATGGCCCACGGGCCCAGCCGCTTCGCAGCATGTGGGATCTTCCCGGACCGGGGCACGAACCCGCGTCCCCTGCATCGGCAGGCAGACCCTCAACCACTGCGCCACCAGGGAAGCCCCACAGTGACTTTTAAAGGGGGTCCTGTAAGTGTTTAAGAGCCTAGGCTTTGAAGTCAAATTAGAACTGAGGGTTCAAATCCTGACTCTGTCACTTACAACAGTTCTAGTTCTTTGAACCTCAGTACCTTTACATCTTTTTTCTGGTGAAGATTAAATATTAGATAATGTATTAAATAACCCAATACAGTGAGTTTGGCATCTAGTAGATTCAAGTTAGTTCTCTGTGTTTCCATCAATTAAAAACTGGTTTTCAAATGTGTGATTCTTTTTGGCCATCTGGTTATCTCCACTGGGTGGAGTAAATACTCATCAGATAGTGTAAAACATTTTTTCCTTCCTTTCTTCCTCCCTCCCTTCCTTCCAATATTTTCTCCTTTAGTAAAAAAAAAGTCATATGACACTTCTAGAAGAGGGATAAAAATGATATACCACTATAGAATATTCCAATTCCAAAATGCTTAGGGATAACAAAGTTCTCAAGATTTTAAACTGCGAATTAGTCTATATAAGTAGTTCCAGCTGGAAAAGCAAGTAGATAGACATTAAAAATCTGCAGAGGTAATCTTGAAATATAGTTTGACTTATTCTTAAGGAGAACAGAAAAGAGAAAAATTAGCCACACAAAATGGTATACTGTTTAAGAGTTAAATATAACCCAGTCGGGAATTCCCTGGTGGTCCAGTGGTTAGGACTCTGCACTTCCACTGGAGGGGGCCTGGGTTTGATCTCTGGTCAGGGAACTAAGATCCCACATGCTGCGCAGAGCGGCCAAAAAATAAATAAATAAAATAACTAATCAGAAAGTGAACAGCTAAACACTTGCTAACTGCATACATAAGCATCAGCAGGATGGGAACAGGGGGCCGGAGAGTCTCCAGACATGCTGACCAGTTGAAAAGGGACTGTATGGTCAGGAATATTGAAGAGGAGACCTGAGTGCAAACTCCGAGTGAAAGCTAGGCCACAGGGGGCTATTTACTCTGTATTGCACTCATGCATTTTTGCTCTCACCAGTTAAGTTATATTTTTATCAAGTCACTGTGTTTGTCTTCAAACCCGTTTATACCAGTTTTACTTGTTACTGTAATTTACCTAATTTGATGAACTGGTAAACAGGTGAAACACAGAAAGAGGGTTGTTATTTCTATGAAATCTAAAGTGACTGTTTTGGAAAGATTGAATAAAGGCAAGTTAAACTTGCTGTCAAATTTGGTGTGAACAAGACAGATATAAAAAGAGGGGGGTGAGGAGCTTCCCTGGTGGTGCAGTGGTTAAGAATCTGCCTGCCAACGCAGGGGACATGGGTTCGAGCCCTGGTCCAGGAAGATCCCACATGCCACGGAGCAACTAAGCCCACGAGCCCAACTACTGAGCCTGTGCATCTGGAGCCTGCGAGCCACAACTAGTGAGCCCATGTGCCACAACTACTGAAGTCCATGCACCTAGAGCCTGTGCTCCGCAACAAGAGAAGCCATTGCAATGAGAAGCCCGCGCACAGTAAGGAAGAGCAGCCCTTGCTCGCGGTAACTAGAGAAAGCCTTCGCGAATCAACAAAGACCCAATGCAGCCAAAAATAAATAAAATACATTTTAAAAGATGGTGGGGAGACATAAAAATCTAGCAGGTTTCTGTTATCATGAAAGTGTCTATAAACTTGCTCTGCTTTAAAGAAAACTAAACTGAAATCATTTAGGATGCACTATGGTATAATTCATCCAAGACAGATGATGTGGAACTCAAAACCAGTGGATCCATACACAAATCAAAGCTTTGGCCTTATAGTAAATGATTGGTAAATGAATATATACTTATAATCTTTAAGTTAAAATAAAATATTTACGGGTGTGTAGTATTCTTTTTAGAATTATCCACTTTGACCTTTATAATTAATTATTTGGCTTCAACTAAAGTGGCTAAGAAGGATTCAACCACAGTTAAATCTCTAAATAAGTATAGTCTAAAATTCTTAATGTACAACTTAGGTGGCTTGCAGCAGCAACTGCTACGTGTCACGTATAGTTTACCATAGATTAATCATTATCAAATGCTCTGGGAAAGGAAAGCATAAACTAAATATTAAAAAAAGTTTCCCCACCAGAGAACAAAACACAGAAATTTCCATTGCTATGCTGTCATCAGGAGACTATGTATGATGTCAACATGAACTAAAAATAGATATTTTTTAAAGGAGACAGTCGAGAAAGCACTCATGAGTATATAATACTGTCAATGTTTCAAAACACTGGACCAGATCAAAGAAACATCAAAGCTATTGGTAAAAATCAATAAACTTCTAAACTGTGGTAAATTTGGGGTCAGGGGTGCCCCCAGCTTATTGGAAATACATTAAGTCATTCTTATTTTTTATTAATTTATATTTTTAATTAATTTTTTTTTTTTTTGTGGTACGCGGGCCTCTCACTGTTGTGGCCTCTCCCGTTGCGGAGCACAGGCTCCGGATGCACAGGCTCAGCGGCCATGGCTCACGGGCCCAGCCGCTCTTCGGCATGTGGGATCTTCCTGGACTGGGGCACGAACCCGTGTCCCCTGCATCGGCAGGCGGACTCTCAACCACTGCGCAACCAGGGAAGCCCTAAATTAATTTGTATTGGACTATAGTTGAATTACAATGCTGTATTAGTTTCTGCTGTACAGCAAAGTTAATCAGTTATACATATACATATATCCACTCCTTTTTAGATTCTTTTCCCATATAGGTCATTACAGAGTATTAAGTAGAGTTCCTTTTGCTATACAGTAGGTCCTTATGAGTTATCTATTTTAACGTTCTCACTTTTTAAATAATGGTGCTAGAAACAACCTTTCAGCAATTAATTCCACTTTGCAGATATATAATTTTAAGTGTTGGTAGTGAGCGAAGAGAAAGGAAATAGTAATCTACATGTTTTAGTTTTTTTTTTTAATATCACTCTTTTAAATGCTTAGAGTATGAGAAGAATCATTAAAGATGATATATTGAAACTTCTTTTTTAAACTGATGGAAGCTTTTCTCAACTTATAAATCTAAAAAGAGAACTGTTCCCTAGTTCTCTGTAAAATATAGCTCCCAACCACTAATTTACTCTAATCTTGTTGTTTTATAGATGAGACAAAAGGGCGGAGATTGAACTTGCCTAAGGCCATAAAATTGAGGGACAGGTAATTCCAGTTCTAACATTCTCAACTACTTAGATTTACAGCTGAGTTTACAAATTGTTCTAACAAATTAAAACAGTACATTTAAGAGAATTAAAATAGCCTACAACCCAAACAAAAAACAACTTTATTAAAACTTGGGCAAAGGGTTTAAATAGATACTTTTCCAGAGAAAATGTAAAAATGGTCAATAAGCACATGAAAAGATGCTCAGCATAACTAATCATATTAGGTAAATGTACATCAAAACCACAATGAGACACCACTTCACACCCATTAGAGTGGCTATTATAAAACAACAACAACAAAAGTAACAAGTGTTGGCAGGGATATGGAGAAATTGATTGGAACCCCCGTGAATTGCTGGTGGAAATGTAAAATAGTGCACCTGCTGTGGAATACGATACAGCAGTTCATCAAAAGATTAAATATACTGAATTACCATATGATTCAGCAATTCCATGTGTAGGTATATACCCAAAAACTGAAAGCAGGTCTGGAACAGATATTGTACAACATTGTTCATAGCGGCATTATTCACACCAGCCAAAAGGTGAAGCAACCCAAGTGTCCATTAACAGATGACTGAATAAACAAAATGTGATATACACATACAATGAAATATTCAGACTTAAAAAGAAAGGAAATTCTGACACATACTACGATATAGATGAACCTTCAGGACATTATGCTAAGTGAAATATGCCAGGCACAAAAAGACAAATACTGTATGATTTCACTTATATAAGGTACCAAGAGTAGTCAAATTCACAGATAGAAAGTGGAATGGTGGTTTCCAGGGGCTGGGGAAGAGGGAAATGAGCTATTGTTTAATGGGTTCAGTTTTAGTTCTGCAAGATAAAAAGAGTCCTAGAGATTGGTTGCACACTGATGTGAATGTACTCAACACGAAAAAAATGGTTAAAATGATAATTTTATGTGTATTTTTTTACAGTTAAAAAAAAAGCCTGCAGACCACTAGTTTTCAAACTTTAGAAGTTCTCAGAATCACCTGGAGGGCTTATTAAAACACAAATTACTGGGCTCCATCCCTATAGTTTCAGATTTAGTAAATCTGTGATGTGGCCTGAAAATCTGCATGTCTAACATAATCCTGGGTGATGCCAATGCTGCAGGTCCAGGGATGATGCTTCGAGAAGCACTGCATTAAGCCCAAACTGGCCCTTCCAACATAAAATCAATGATTTGTTATTAACAGCCATCGCAATTATTTCTTTTCAGCTAAATGAGAGCTTTAGAAATGGAAACTCTGGCATAGTGTAAAAGCATTGGTCTTGGAGTCAGAAGTCCCATATTCTATCATTTCCCAAATGTTAATATATATACCCTTGGATAAATTCTTCTACTTTTTGAGAATAACTTTCTTTGCCTCTATTTTAGTGTTAGTATCTGAAGTTGTCATACTAAATTAATAACAAAAGTTAATTTGGGGGTGTTCTCATTAAAGTTTTACATAGTCACAAAATTTTAGAATGAAGTTTCATGTTCCTAGGGCCCATAATTATAAGCTTTTTGATAACAATACGTTCCCCAAAGGGCTCTCACCTATCTAAGGAGTTCAGAAAAACTAAAGTAGGTAGTAGGCTTTATGCAGTAAAACTGATACATCTGGCCACAGTCCTCGCGGAGAGTCGCCGCGGTTTCTTGCTTCAACAATGCTTGGACGGAACCCGGCGCTCGTCCCCCGCTCCGGCCGGTCGCTCAGAGCCAGCCCTCGCCACCACCTCACGGCGCCCTCCGACCGCCCCAAGGTCCCCGCCGCCGTTACAGCGCCGCGCAGCCACCGCCACCGTTTCACCTCAGCCGCCCGCCATGACGACCGCGTCCCCCTCGCAGGTGCGCCAGAACTACCACCAAGACTCGGAGGCCGCCATCAACCGCCAGATCAACGTGGAGCTCTACGCCTCCTAAGTCTACCTGTCCATGCCGTACTATTTTGACCGCGATGATGTGGCTTTGAAGAACTTTGCCAAATACTTTCCTCACCAATCTTGTGAGGAGAGGGAACATGCTGAGAAACTGATGAAGCTGCAGAACCAACGGGGTGGCCGAATCTTCCTTCAGGATATCAAGAAACTAGACCGTGATGACTGGGAGAATGGGCTGAATGCAATGCAATGTGCGCTACACTTGGAAAAAAGTGTCAATCAGTCACTACTGGAACTGCACCAACTGGCCACGGAGAAAAATGACCCCCATTGGTGTGACTTCATTGAGACTCATTATCTGAATGAGCAGGTGAGATCCATTAAAGAATTGGGTGACCACGTAACCAACTTGCGCACGATGGGGGCCCCCCGAATCTGGCATGGCACAGTACCTTTTTGACAAGCACACCCTGGGAAATAGTGATAATGAGAGCTAAGCCTTAGGCTGGCTTCCTGTAGCCACAGGGGTGACTTCCCTGGTCACCAAGGCAGTGCATGCATGTTTGGGTTACCTTACCTTTTCTGTAAGTTGTACCAAAATATCTACAAGTCCTTTCCTTAGTGCCATTCCTTCAAATAAAGTAATTTGGTACTCCCCCCCAAAAATCTGATACATCTGAGAGTATTTGTATAAAATTACTTCAAGACGTACCATGAACATTTAAAAGTACATCTTTCAGAAAAGTTACTTCAAATTAATAAGCTCCTTTAAAGAATATCTTTTTCAGTAGCTTCTGCAAAAATTCAAGACTTACCCATTTCATAATTGGAGCCCAGAAAAATACTGTTTTGGGACCTGAAAATAAAAAATGAAAAATTTAGCAATAAACCAACTATTTTCAATATGTCTTTTAATAGCCATCACCACATTTCAAAAACTCAAAAGTTTATCAAGCTATTTCTAATAATTTTTACTATGCTTTCTGCATACTTTGTATTTAAGTTAAAATTTAGAGAGTCACCACACTATCAATCTTTCATACAAGTTGTTTTGATCTCCTTGTCAATTATTTGTATTTTTGTGAACTATTAAAATTAGCTAAAGTATAATGGAGATGGTTTCGGAAACCATTCCTAACGTTTTGCCTTGAACATGGAACTTAATGTTATTTCACTTAAGGATAATCTTCAAGTTGAGGAAATGACAAATTATGGAATTTTGGTGATACAAGCCACAGTAGATATTTTCTATTAGTTTCTGGCTGCAGTGGGTCTTCATTGCTGCGTGCAAGCTTTCTCTAGTTGCAGCGAGCCGGAGGGTTACTCTTCATTGCGGTGCGTGGGCTTCTCACTGCGGTGGCTGAGCACCGGCTCTAGGCACGCGGGCTTTAGTAGTTGCAGCACACGGGCTCGGTAGTTGTGGCACGTGGGCCCTAGAGCACGTGGGCTTCAGTAGTTGCGGCTTGTGGGCTCCGTAGTTGCGGCTTGTGGGCTCAGTAGTTGAGGTGCGCGGGCTCTACAGTGCAGGCTCAGTAGTTGTGGTGCACGGGCTTAGTTGCTCTGCGGCATGTGGGAGCTTCCTTGACCAGGGATCGAACCCAGGTACCCTGCATGGCAGGCAGATTTTCAACCACTGCGCCACCAGGGAAGTCCCAGATATTTATATATTCACTAATTCTATTAATATTTATTATTATAAATGACATGTCACCACGTATTCTAGTAAAACTTCTTATAAAAATTCTATATATTCTAGTAAAAAATTAATGAACCTAACTTTAAAGGGCACATGAGAAAGCAGAAAGCCTAGATTTATAAGCTCCTTAATAGCAGGGTCCTTGTTTTAGTTATCCTGGTACTCATCTGCCTCGTGCAAAATGTTCAATAAATGTTGACAGTATTGAAAATGACTATGGTTTCTTAGATAACCTAGAATTTGAGAAGCATGATGTTTCAGAGCTGGAAGGAAACTCAGAGATCATCTAATCTAAATCCTTCATTTTACCGATAAAGCTCAGAGAAGTTCCATAACCTACTCAAGTCATGCGGCTAGTAAGCCCAGAATTGTAACTAGAACCTAAGTCTTCTAACTCTTAAACTTGTGCTCTTTAACCACATAACATAACTGTGCCCACTTGTAACTCTTCCAAACTATATGTCTCTTTTAACCTTCAAGGGGATACAGTGACAGCAGAGAAACAGACTTTGTCCACGGTAATTTAAAAGCTAAATCCAATACAAATTAATATGGTATGTATGCTCTCAACACACTGGATCAACAAAAGACATTTATTTCTTAACACAAAAATTAATCAATTTCACATAAGACAACAGTGATTTTAAGCAAATTCGAAATTAAAAAAATCTAATTATAATTTATATTCTAATTATATAATTATAAATCTAATTGTATTATTTCTGCCTTAATATTCCACTTTACTTTGTAAGAATAAATAGTTTTTATGGATCATAAAAATCACATCTAAAATGGCATCATCACACAAATGTAACACATTTATTTCTCTTCATCTACTCCCAGTAATATTTCTCAAATAGCACCAGCAGGTAAAGATGGATTTATCCAATTTCCCCTCAGTGGGTGAGCATTCACTGTCATTAATAATCAAGGAATGTTTCTGTTCACATACACATAAATAACATTTAAAAGACAGAATTGACTCAAACCTATTATTTAGGAACAAAACAAAAGATAGTGAAATTGAAAAAGCATGGAGCTAAAAAAAAAGTAAAAGCACATAGCTAAGTTAAGATCCAGTCATAGTTGTTGGTTTAATTTATTGCAAAGAAGACCACTCATTCATTCACCCATAATACTGCATGCTTTACAGTGTTGTAGGCACTGTGGATGCACTGGTAAATAAAACACAGTGCTGACTTTAAAGGACCTAAGCACAAGTTACTAGTCCCCTTATTTGGCCTTGTCTTCATCTGGCTAACTCCTAATATCCTTCAAAAACTCATTGAAGGTTTCTTCTCCACAGGGAAGCCTTCTTTAACATCTCCAGGTTAGATTAAATGATCCTTCTCTGAACTCCTAAAGCAGCCTGTCTATTCTTCTAGTTTTCTGCACTTAACAATTAAACTGATCTATTTACGCATCTGTCACTTTAATTAGGCAAGGTCTAGAAGTCAAAGCCTGTTTCTTAGTTTTTCTTGACAAATAATGTTTTTGAACAGAATTGAATTGGATTAACCATATCCAGGAGAGATGCTAATCAAAGCTACTCAAATTTTAGGTTTGACCCAGATTTGCCTTGACACCGCTTCACCCTCAAGGCTGGGATTTCAGGGACATCAGGTTCCCTTTACATCAGGGAACTGGTACTAGACTTTCACTCATTAGTTACTCTACTCTTAGACCATGATACTTCCCTTTTTGGCTCCTGAAAATTCTTCCCATGAGTCTGATGCCATAATGCACTAATCCTATAAGGCAATCTTTTCAAACTCTGGTTATTTTAGTTTGAGTTTCTGAGATTCCTATCATCACACCTGGTTTATTTTTCTTTGTCATATACAAAGCCTCAGGGTCATATGCAGTATCAATTACCAAGTTTATTTTTTATCCCTGCATGAAGCTTGGCTTCATCACTCAAGGGTAAGCCAATACATTGTTTTCGTCTCTGGCTTTGGATTCCCCAACAGACTCCTCTCTTCATATTTCAAAACTGATGCTTCCTCTTCTGCCACCCCCAAAACTGTTTCCTGAGCAATGCCTCTAAGGTTCTGGTTTCTTTACCAGCTGAAATGGTTGACCCTTCAGGGTTAATGAACATCAAGCTTTTCAGTAGGTTTGCCTGTTAACTAATTTACTCAACTGCCCTGAGCTAGGTGATAATATTAAAATAAAAACCGCCCTTCTCCCACACAACTGAACCAAACAAAAACTTCAAACATGAAATTATGGTTGCTAGAACATGGGCCAAAGAGAAGTTTAAATATTTTATTTAGTGCATAATTTTAAACTATAAAACAAAGCCTAAATTAGTTTAACAATTGGTAAGCACTGAATTTAAAAACATCAGTAGCAAATATATATTAATAAGACATTCTAAATTTCTAATTTTTCTGAAATATCAGAGGATGCTGACACATGACACAAATAATTAGGGTTGGAGATCTGTAAGTGCAAACAAGCAGTGTTTTCTTCATTGTTAAAAAAAGGAAAAAATAGCTAGTAATACCCATGATCATATAATAGGTTAACAACAAATTTTAAAGAAAACTTATTTTAGTTCACCCTTCCATTTTATCTTAGCTAATCATTTTCTACCTTGAAAGTAAAGAAGTCAAATAAATATAGACGTGTATGAATTCAGGAACAGAGGCTATCTTCTTGAAAACAGCAATCAGTCAATAATGGCAACGGTAATGAGGAAACATCCCAACTGATTTTTTTTTTTTTTTTTTTTTTTTTTTTCATTCCGCGGGCCTCTCACTGTTGTGGCCTCTCCCATTGCGGAGCGCAGGCTCCGGACGCTCAGGCTCAGCGGCCATGGCTCACGGGCCCAGCCGCTCCGCGGCATGTGGGATCTTCCCGGACCGGGGCACGAACCCGTGTCCCCTGCAACGGCAGGCGGACTCTCAGCCACTGCGCCACCAGGGAAGCCCCCAACTGATTTTGACATTTAAAATGTAAAGTTTAAAAACATTTGTTTATTTAAGTATAGTTGATTTATAATGTGTTAGTTTCAGGTATACAGAAAAGTGATTCAGTTATACATATATAACTATATTCTTTTTCAAATTCTTTTCCATTTTCAGGTTATTACAAGGTATTGAACATAGTTCCCTGTGCTGTACAGTAGGTCCTTGTTATTTACCTAACAAAAAGGTTTGACAAAAACATATTTGGAAACAGGTATCACATAAACAGTGAGAATATAATGTCACATTGTCTTTCTAGACCTGGGAAAAATAGGTTTATGTTCTACAATGACATAGCTATTCTCACTGGAGAGCATTAAAAAAATGAAGTTATTAAATAATCATGATACCTGAAGTGATTATAACATCTTAAAATCAAGATAAGCATAGGTATAAATAGAGTATCTAGTTAACATTCATTATGATGAATGAAAAAACTTGATTAGGCAGAAATTTTGAATTGCTGAAAATATATTGGATAAAAAGCAGCTCTTAAGAAATTTAATTTGAAGTCCAAGATGAGGGAAATGTGTCCCCATCAGATATAAATATACATTCCTTTAGACAAAGAATTAACTAACAATTAACACATTTTCATCTTGTTTCTTATAAGTCCACTCTTGGAAGTTGGAAAAGGCCTCAAATGCTGACTATTTAAAACTACGAATTGTACAGCAAAACAAACATATGGTTACAAAAGGGGAGAGGAAGGCGGGGAGGGACAAATTAGGAGTATGGGATTAACAGATACAAACTACTATACATAAAATAGATGAGCAACAAGGATTGACTGTAAAACTATGAACTATTTTCAAGCATAACAAAAAATACGAAGAATAATATAATGGTCATTTTCTTTTGTGTTGTTATATGTTTTTCTGATTTTAAAAGTGAAACTGATGTTTTCTCAAGTTCAAACTTTCATGGAAGAATTTGAAAAATTCTGCAAGGGAATATCACAACCAACTATGTAAGAGACATAAGAGACCTACATTTTCAAACAAATTAACAAATCTAGTTGCCTTGATGAACTTTGATGAACCTATTAATAAAACAATGACATAATTTTACTTCCTAATTTCCTTACCTGAGAGGAATGACTGCTAATGAAATACTTTATAAATTCTACCCAGAAAGTATGTCATTTATTGTATGTATGATTCTCTTCCTAGGTAAAGACTTCCTTCTTGGAACAGAATAAGTAACTTTTACACACATGCAAATGTACACATATACAAATATTGAATTGAGGTGCTCCCAATGTTGAGAATAAAGTTCTTACTGAATGCTGTCCACTACTCCACCGAATCCCTTTCATACCATTTCTCTTCGGTTTACTGCTTTCAACATCCCTCAACTTTCCTCTAACATACCTTGTATTAAGCAAGTCCATCTGTTTGCTATCATGTAGCCAGCTACTTACAAATTCACACAGATATTGACAAAGATTACTCATTTTTATTTGTACTAAAGCTAGTTATGATTTCATACTGAGAATATGAGAGGGCTACCATTTTAGAGCCAAGCAGTCTTTATATCTCGTGGAAGGCCTTGGAAAGAGCTCACTCAAATAGCACCCAGAACGTCATAGGTGTATAATGATTTTTAAAATGTTGATTGAAAACAGGCTTTGGTAAAAATGCCAAAGAAAAGTAACAGGTGAAGTGACTAGCTATGATAGCCAATATGCATTTTAGGGTTGATACATTTTAAATTTATACATTTCTTCAGTAACAAAGAATCAATGACTTCTAGATTTAGAAAGACTTGAAATCATCTAGTTCAGGCATTCATTTTATAAACCAGGTAAATGAGGCCCAGAGAGGTAAAATTACTTACATAAAATACATAGCACAACAAGGATAAAAACTTAGATCCCTAAAACCTAATCTAACAATAATTATATAGTCTTCCCTGATGAAATCTGAGTTTCTTGAAGCCTCTGAAACTAAGAAAGGTCCTAGCAGAAATACCAAATTGTAGACTATTACAGCTGGAAAGAAGCTTAAAGAAAATCCAAATTCTTCTACTTTTATACATGAAAAAGAAAAGGCACTTAAAAGTTAAGTAATGTATCTCATATTCAGATAGTTCCAGATACAGCAAGGACCAGAATACAGGCCTCTTTGATCCCAGTCCTCTTTCTGCTATGCCAGACCACACTTTAAATGTATTTCACACTCT
>NW_006785816.1:1770237-1808318 GCF_000442215.2 Lipotes vexillifer
CACTCTTTCATAGACAAAATTATTACATGACTTGGAAATGACAATTTTTTTTAAAAACTGAAGTATAGTTGATTTACAATCTTGTGTCAGTTTCAGGTGTACAGCAAAATGATTCAGTTTTATATATATAAAATTGAATATATATATATTTTTTCAGATTCTTTTCGCTTATAGATTATTATAAAATATTGAGTATAGTTCCCTGTGCTATACAGTAGGTCCTTGTTGGTTATCTATTTTATATATAGCAGAGTGTATATAACAAACGATTTATAGCTTCTCTTAGGGCTTGCTTCTCCTTTAGTATATCTAGTGAATCAAATTAGATGAGGCATGAACAGTCTTAATTTCTTAAAGTTAGTTTAAGATCAGGTTAGTGGGCAAAAGTTATGTTAAGTGTCACACTAACAACTACAACAAGGATTGTATTACTTTTATGATCTCTTCTGAGAATACAAAATCTCTGTGGCTAGGGATTTTAATTTTATTCACTAAAATATCTCAAATGCCAAAACAGTATCTAATATACAGCAGGCCCTCAAAAAATATTAAATAATTCAACTTTCTTGGAGCTAACTAGTTTAAAGATATTCTGTTTTTCATCAATATCTTACAATTGTATTTGAAATCCCAACTTTCCATTTTGGTTCTCATTCCTTAATTTTAAGGTAACAGAGGTTATAACTGTAAAAAATAATACATGTATATTTACATACTTAGTGTATATATTTAAACATAATATATATTAACAATATGTTTAAGAATATATTTATATAGAGAGATGTATTATACATGGTATATAATACAGATATATTTAATATGATATAGATATCTAGATGTCTATCCTAGACTGGCATTAAAATTCTTCAGATAATCTCTGTAGGAAGAAAATGTTCTAACAGAGACGCTAAATAACCATGTTAATACATAACTGTGTGGGTTTCTACACTGGTTATTTATTTGATCCTCATTTGGCTTTATTTACATAAAATAAAACAAAATATTCTCTGAACTAAGTTGTATTAAACTATCTAGTACAACATCAATTCCCTGAGCATTTAATTTTGAATTTTTTTGATAAAGATATTCCCTTATGAACACTGCTAATAACGGTTCATTTAGTATGTTTTTATTTTAAAAAATATTCTCTAGGTCTGTAAGATACAAAGGAAAAACCAATTCTCTTACCTAGGAAAAATGAAAATATTTCTGTTATTAAGATCTTAAAGTAACTTTTCCCATAAGCCTTCCCAGAGAGAACGCCATGCAAAGTAGAGAATATTCTCAGCAACAGCAAACTAAACACTGCAACATGTTTCATAGAAGTATTTTTTCAACAGTTCTTCCACTTAAGCCAAAATGTAATTCAATATAAGCAAAGCTATGGTAAGCAAAAATTCTATGGCTCAGATAGCTGTTTTCTGGGCTGACTTAATTGAAGGATAGTTTTTATTTATTTATTTTTATTATTTATTTCTTATTTAATTCTGTTTTTTCCCCCAGTTCTATTGAGATATAACTCCTTTTTTTTTTTGCTGCACCACGCGGCTTGTGGGATCTTAGTTCCCCAACCATGGATTGAAGCCGGGCCGTGGCAGTGAAAGCACCAAGTCCTAACTACTGGACCTCCAGGGAATTCCCGAGATATAACTCTTTAGAGACTCTTTGGACTCTTTAGGGCTGAGGTCTCCTAACTTCTTTTGAACACATTGCCCCATCAGTTAAAAAAAAAATTTTTGAGCATACATTCCCCTATATAGAGTCCATATATATACATATATATATATTAATACATATAGACTCCATAGAATTTAGTTGTGTACAGATGTTCCTTGATTTATGATGGGGTTTACATCCCAATAAATCCATTGAAGGTTGAAAATATCATAAATTGAAAATTTATTTAATACACCTAACTTACTTAAGTATCATAGCTTAACCTAGCCTACCTTTAACATGCTCAGGACACTTATAGCTTACAGTTGGGCAAAATCATCTAACACAAAGCCTACTTTATAATAAATTGTTGAATATCCCATGTAATTTATTGAATACTGTACTGAAAAACAGAATGGCTATAGGGGTGCAGAATGGACGTACTGATTGTTTACCGCATGATTGACTGAGTTGTGCCTCGTTGCTGCCGCCCAGCAACATGAGAGCACCGTACCACATATCACTAGCCCAGGAAAAGATCAAAATTCAAAATTCAAAGTACAGTTTCTGGGCTTCCGTGGTGCCGGAGTGGTTGAGATTCCGCCTGCCGATGCAGAGGACACAGGCTCGTGCCCCGGTCCGGGAAGATCCCACATGCCGCGGAGCGGCTAGCCCTGTGAGCCATGGCCGCTGAGCCTGCACGTCCAGAGCCTGTGCTACACAACGGGAGAGGCCACAACAGTGAGAGACCCGCGTACCGCAAAAAAAAAAAAAAAAAAAAAAAGTACAGTCTCTACTGAATTTGTATTGCTTTTGAACCATCTTGTAAAGTTGAAAAATCTTAAGTCCAACCATCGTAATAAAGGGACTATTTACACATACATATATATATGTGTACTAATTTATTTTTATATTGTAAACTTTAAAAAGATAAAGTAATAGTAAGTATTAATAGAAGTCTGCTTGTTTTCTTCCTACATTCCAATGTTTCATTTTGTGCACGCTTTGGGATGATTCACCCCATTTTGGAGCTCATACATACAAAGATATGACACTCCACTAATAATTTTTTTTTCCCCAACTAAGCTTTTAAGTAAACACTGGGCAGCATGACTTCAAGGTTATTTCTTTGAACAAATATCTAGAGGGTAGCTATGCAGCTGGTTAGTGTCGAGTCAAATACTTTTACAGTCTGGAGATGGTGGGGGGAGTGACATATCTTATGAGAACTGAACTTGCTAGGACACACATTTGGTTAGAACTCTATTCTTTTTCTTTTTTCTGTTTTTTTTTTAACATCTTTATTGGAGTATAATTGCTTTACAATGTTGTGTTAGTTTCTGCTGTATAACAAAGTGAATCAGCTATACATATACATATATCCCCATATCCCCTCCCTCTCGCGTCTCCCTCCCACCCTCCCTATCCCACTCCTATAGGTGGTCACAAAGCACCAAGCTGATCTCCCTGTGCTACGCTGCTGCTTCCCACTAGCTATCTATTTTACATTTGGTAGTGTATATATGTCAATGCTACTCTCTCACTTCATTCCAGTTTACCCTTCCCCCTCCCCGTGTCCTCATATCTGCGTCTTTATTCCTGTCCTGCCCCTAGGTTTGTCAGGACCAATGTTTTTGGGTTTTTTTTGCAGTGAGCGGGCCTCTCACTGCTGTGGCCTCTCCCGTTGCGGAGCACAGTCTCCGGACGCGCAGGCTCAGCGGCCATGGCTCACGGGCCTAGCCGCTCTGCGGCATGTGGGATCTCAACCACTGCACCAACAGGGAAGCCCTACTGTTAGTAGATTTTTTGATGATGGTCATTCTGACCGGTGTGAAGTGATATCTCACTGTAGTATTGATTTGCATTCCTCTAATGATTAGTAATGTTGAGCGTCCTTTCATGTGTTTGTTGGCAATCTGTATATCTTCTTTGGAGAAATGTCTATTTAGGTCTTCTGCCCATTTTTTGATTGGGTTGTTTGTTTTTTTGATATTGAGCTGCATGAGCTGCTTGTATAGTTTAGAGATTAATTCCTGGTCAGTTGCTTCATTTGCAAATATTTTCTCCCATTCTGAGGGCTGTCTTTTCGTTTTGTTTATGGCTTCCTTTGCCACGCAAAAGCTTTTAAGTTTCATCAAGTCCCATTTGTTTATTTTTGTTTTTATTTCCATTTCTCTAGGAGGTGGGTCATAAAGGATCATGCTGTGATTTATTTATTATTATTTTTTTAAACATCTTTATTGGAGTATAATTTCTTTAAAAATATGGAACGCTTCACAAATTTGCATGTCATCCTTGCACAGGGGCCATGCTAATCTTCTCTGTGTCATTCCAATATTAGTATATGTGCTGCCGAAGCGAGCTGTGATTTATTACATAGGTTGTTCTGCCTATGTTTTCCTCTAAGAGTTTTGTAGTGTCTGGCCTTACATTTAGGTCTTTAACCCATTTTGAGTTTATTTTTGTGCACGGCATTAGGGAGTGTTCTAATTTCATTCTTTTACATGTAGCTGTCCAGTTTTCCCAGCACCACTTATTGAAGAGGCTGTCTTTTCTCTATATTCTTGCCTCCTTTATCAAAGATAAAGTGACCATATGTGCGTGGGTTTATCTCTGGGCTTTCTATCCTGTTCCATTGATCTTTCTGTTTTTGTGCCAGTACCATACTGTCTTGATTACTGTAGCTTTGTAGTACAGTCTGAAGTCAGGGAGCTTGATTCCTCCAGCTCCGTTTTTCTTTCTCAAGATTGCTTTGGCTATTCAGGGTCTTTTGTGTTCCCATACAAACTGTGAAATTTTTTGTTCTAGTTCTGTGAAAAATGCCATTGGTAGTTTTATAAGGATTGTACTGAATCTGTAGACTGCTTTGGGTAGTACAGTCATTTTCACAACGTTGATTCTTCCAATCCAAGAACATGGTATATCTCCATCTGTTTGTATCATCCTTAATTTCTTTTATCAGTGTCTTACAGTTTTCTGCATACAGGTCTTTTGTCTCCTTCAGTAGGTTTATACCTAGGTATTTTATTCTTTTTGTTGCAACGGTAAATGGGAGTGTTTCTTTAATTTCTCTTTCAGATTTTTCATCATTAGTGTACAGGAATGCAAGAGATTTCTGTGCATTAATTTTGTATCCTGTTACTTTACCGAATTCATTGATTAGCTCTAGTAGTTTTCTGGTAGCCTCTTTAGGATTCTCTATGTATATAGAATACTATTCTTACTCTACAGAAGTAGATCATTCTGTGCCAGAGACAATATGTAGATAAATGGATGATGAAGGCCACAGGTCTAACTCTATATATAATGCAATATTCTACTCTAATATATATTTATATAAAGACATATTCTTGTAACTTGTCTCAACGTACTTGTCAATGATACAATGAAATCTCAAAAATTTAGCCTTGTATATTACTTTAAAAACCTCCAGTATGTGAATCTACTCTAATGTTTAATATGATTCAATAACATACTATTATGCAAAATAGTATGCAAAATCCTTGAATATTCACTGTGATAACTCTTGGAACAATAATCAGTGTTTCCTCAGATTTTATTGAATACTTATGAATCAATCAACAGTTATATTTTTCATGTTGCTTCATTTCTACAATGGTGTGCCTACCCTACAACATTTTAATCACAAATAATTTTGCAGTGATAGGTATTCTTACTCTGCATATTGGTGAAAAGCTTAATAAGAGGGAACTAACACTAACATTTGTTGAGAGTCTACGTGCAAACACTGCTACATGTTTTACAGACAATACATCACTTAACGTTCACAACAATCCTTAAATGGTGATAATTATTATCCCCATTTCATAGATTAGAACTAAAGGTTGGGGTCAAGGTCACACAGCCAAGATTCAAATCCAGGTCAGTCTGGCTTCAAAGCCTATGCTCCTTCCATTACACTGAAAAAAAGGGTTACAATAACTGAACTAGTCCAAGAGTATCCAGATAAAATGCACAATCTACTAACAAATCTCAAATGAAAGATAATTCCTTTTCATTATAAAAGTCGAATAAAGTATTATAAAGAATGATTATATGTGGTTAAAGCCAAGATTTGCAAAATATCACTATAAAACTCCCCTCCAATTCTGTTTTAAAGTAGTTTAAAATTGCTCCTCCTCTATCCTGTCTTTATCCTACAACCCAAACACAGAGTTTAAGAGGGTCAGGGTTGACTACACAGAATTCAGTTGAGTCTGAAGCCCAGATTATTACAGAAGCATTGCCCAATTCTCCCTCCTGAAAATCTCTGCCACAAAACACAGCACAATTCCAAAAACTGCGTGTTAAAAGAACCAAAAGGCAAATAAACTAAATAAGCTTCTTCATCAATAAAAACCTCTCCTTAAAGATCAATTTTATAAGGAGTAAACTACTGCAATAAGTAATATTATACTAAAGTATAATTCCAAGACACAGTTCACTCCATCATCAAACTGGAAATTAGATTGAGTAACCATCTCACACTCCCAAGAGCTTCTTCATAGTCAGATATGTGGGGAGATAGAGAGTTGGAAGAATTGGGATCTTCCAGTTTCTCATAGAATTATTTTTTTCAACCACAAGAACATTGTTTTCCAATAGGTTAAAGAGAGAGCTAACATTTACTGAGCATTTATGAAGAATCAAACACATACGTTACCTTTAACTCTCACATCGATCACATTTTACAGAAACTAAGTTCTAGGATTTCGCCCAAGGTCACATCGATAGTAAGCAGCAGAGCAGAATTTAAAACTAGGTCTGTCCACACAAAAAGGTCCAGGGAGAGCTTGTTCAGCAGTAATTTCATAAATAAGGATAGACTTAAACAAACTAGACCTATGGGGCAAGGAATGACACTGACTCAGAAACCGGTTAACACTTCTGCAGGCCTGTCAGCTGGAGCTGAAGGAAGTATGACCTTTACTCCAAACCCTCCAGGGCGGAAAGATAGCTCTTCTCCGCGTGGGTCAATATACCACTACTCGTGGAGGTAAAGAGGAGAAAATGAGGTTTCCTGGTGGCCCAGACCCTTTCTTGGCCGCAGAAATGGAGAAGGATCAAACCCAGAGGCCCGGTCCGGGTCTGAGTTGTGCCTAAGGGAAGGGATGCGACAAATGTCGCAAAGGGCGCAGACTTGAAAATAACGAGTTTATGAGAGATGCTGGAAAAGAAAACATGAAAAGCAGGGAGCATGGGAAAGTACACGGATTCACTTGAGGGAAGGGGGTTGGGGCTGTGGGTGATGGCTCCAGCAGCAGAGTTGTCAGTGGGCCTCTAAAGGGAGGGAAGGGACAGGGAGGGAAGGTCTCGGTGGGAACCACTCTGGGTTCATTACCTGCCGGGTGGTTGTACAACGGCCTCAGTTTCTCAGGCAGCAGAAGCTCCACTTTATCAAGGACCCGGTGGTAGGTGGCCCGCAGGCCCCGGGCGCCGGCGGCTGACATTTCTGCGGACGAGTGATCGTGGGCAGCCAGGTAAGGCAGCGGCCGTGTGCTCCTCCCTGGCTGGCAATGAAGGGCAGCTCGTCACTTTCCCCTGTCTCAACGCCTCGCGCCCTCCTCTCCCCCAAGGCAGCTCAGCCTGCTCCCCTGTGAACCGCCCCGCGGCCCGCGCCTAGAGATTGTGGGGGCGGAGACTCTGCGACGGCCCGCCCCGAGCCCGCCTCCTGGCCTCCGACTGCCTAGAGGAAGGAGGAGTCACGGAAACAGGTGGCAAAAGGACAGCCTCACCGAGTCAACCCGGCGCCGTACCCGGAGCGCGCTTGCGCAAGCAGAGCGGCCCGCGGTGACTGGCCCGCCCCGGGGCGTGGGCGGGGTCCAGACCAAACCTACAATTTCTTCTTCCTGGCCCGGAGGCCATGTTGGAGAAGGGAAAGTGAAGCTGCACCGGCGCTAATCCCTTTCACTTTGGTTAAGGAGGCCCCTAGATAAAATGGGCTTTTCGGCCCTTCCGTTACCCGACTAAAGATGACGCCGCACAACTCTGTTGCTTCCTTTGGAATGAGACTCGTGAGCGCGAGACTTCCGATTTCAGCTTCTTCCGTCTCTATTCCTCATTTATCCAGAGTATTAAGGATTTGACTAGAGTGGCCTGAACCCACTTTTCTAGGGTAAGGGCAGCCCTGGCACACACCCGCCTCAGTCTCCAGGGTGGTCGTGATCTCGCGAGAAAGGCTTGAAAGGGAGGGTGTCGAGAACGAGGAGAGGGAGGAGTCGAGGCCGCCTCCGCCTCCTCCACCTCCTCCTGTAGGAGGGGGTGCCGAGGGAGGGAACAGTTGCTGATCTCTGGATGTTCTGGGTAGTCTTGAGCAGAAGAGTATGAGGCGAGCTCAGGCCCGGGTGCGGCCGGGCTTCGGGGAAGAAGGCGCTGCCGCTGCCACCGCCATCTAACTCGCTGCTACCGCGAGGGCCGGCGCGCGGATGGTGCCGGTGCGGCTCGGGTGTTGATCCGCGTGTCCCCTCCCCCCCTTTCCCCTCCCCCACGCGGTGGTCTCCTCTCCTCCCCCGGCCCGGCGGAGCCATGTCTCGAGGTGGCTGCTGCCCACACCTGTTGTGGGACGTGAGGAAAAGGTCCCTCGGGCTGGAGGACCCATCCCGGCTGCGGAGCCGCTACCTGGGTGAGCGGGGGCCCTGGGGCGGAGGCGCTGAGGTCGCCGCCCAGAGGTGGGGGAGGGGGCCACGCCGCTGGGGCTATTGGAGGTGGGACAGCGCCTGGGCAGGGACGCCCCGGAGACGCCGAGGTGCTGGGTGGACCTTGGCGGACGGATCCCGTACCCGTGTCCTCCCATGGCTAAGTCCCCCTTTCATGCTGCCAGCCGCCGCCCTTACTGGGTTTTCCTTCGGGGGGCCGGACAGGGGGCAGACGGTACTGGCCGGGAAAGGTGTTGGGGTCGCTTCTGGAGTGGAACTCGGAAGAAGACTTGTCGAACCTCCCCGAGCTGCCGCGTTTAGAGCAATAGTTGGCGCTTTTGCTCTTCTCCAGCGCTCTCCTCGCTCAGCCGAAGGACCTAAGTTTGTGTTGACCGCCCTTCCAAGTCTCGGGAGGGCTTAGGTGTCCGTGGCGACGCGCTGACCACCCTCGGGGACTCCACGCTCCAAACAGACTCGGTGTAAACTGTTGTGCGGCGCCGAGCCAAAACCTGAAAGTGATAGCTGAGCTCTCCCCACCCCCGCGCGCTTTCCCAGTTGGACTCTGCTGTTCGGTGGTTTCGACTGCTTTAAGGAGGTATAGAGTTTCACGTTCCCATTCCCACCCCTGTGAAACACACTTGGCATTTACTGTTACTTAGTTAAGCTTTCTAAAAACAACCTTCGATACTTGGGGGAACGGTAGTCCAGTTCTTTTCGTTTTGCGTAAAGTGGATTTGTGAGGATTCTGGGTCACGCCTGAGCTGAAAGTCGACGGATTTAGTAGGGGTCTTTTTTCTTCCTTCCTCTGCAATCTTTTCATTACTCATTCTTCTTTTTCTTTTCTTTTTTTTTTTTTTAATTTGAAGATAAGACAACATCAGTAAAATTTTTTTCTTTGCAATTTTGTTACTTTTTGCTAGGTATTGATGTCATTTGGTTTTGACTTAAAATCAATAAAAGAAAATGAAATTTCGCTACACCTAACAGTTCTGGTTTGTGAGTTATTTGAGAAAAGTTAGCAGGCATTTTTTCCCCCTTGCACGTGTTTTTTAGTGTCTCAAGTGACATGAATACATTCTCCTTGTAAAAACTTAATAAGAATGAAGCACAAATCCTTGTGATTTCTCCCATTCCAGTTTCACACACACACTCTTTGAGAGGTAACAGTGTTCTCTGTTTCCTGAATATTCTTCCAGACCTTTTTCTTTGAATTCTTACAAGCACATGTGTACATATAGAAATGCTGTAGGAGTGTGTGTGTGACCTGAATATATGGCGTCATACTGTAAACACTGTTTTGCAACTTGCTTTTTTTTTTTACATAACATCTTGGAGATCTTTGCATGGCAGTAAAAATAGATCTATACAGTCTTTTAAACTATTGCAGAGTATTTAACAGTATGAAGGTATCATCGTCGACTCAGCCTTTCTTCTTTTTTTGGACGTTTGCTGTTACTAACAGCACTACAGTGAACCTCCTTGGACATGCTTTTTGTGCATTTGTTCTAGGATAAGTACCTGGAGTGGTGATTAATCATTTTAAAATTTAATATCAATAGAGAGTGCTTTTTTAAACCATTAACCTAAAAGATGTGCAATATTTCTTTTAATACTTGCTGAGAAAGAACTTTAGCTTAATAAAAAAAACTTGTGTTCTACACCAATGAATTTATATGTGGTCCTTTATCTCTATTAGTTGGAGCATTTAAATAAGTAGTACTTATATGTAGGTTTATGTATTAATGTTTTCTGCTGGTTCAGTTACTTCAGCTGTATCTATTATAGAGTCAATTAAAATATAAAACCATACATTTTCTTTTTCCCTTCCTCTTCTAGCTCCATAATGGGAGTGGAGTTTGTGTGTTGGGTGGAGGAGAATTGAAGAGTAAGAGTCCACTGTCTTTAGTAGAAAGTCGAAATTACAGATTTTCAAATATATGTATATTCATGCAGGAAATTCCATATCTTACATAATATTTTAAATGTGGTAGTAATATATACTTTATAATTAGCACATCCTTTAAAAGTGGTTTTTTTAAATATTCAAAAATAGCTTGAAGAGTAATTTCTTAGCCTTAGGAGACTTTCTTTACACCTTTAGTTTATCCATCTCTTTCACACTCCAGTGCTAATCTTGGCTTAGCAGGAAACAGCAAAATCCACATTGGTATTGCCTGAATTAATGAGATTTTTAAAAACTGATATTTTGAAGTACTCTTATAAAGTCTTCTTTTTAAGAAGTCCAAGTGTTTTAAAAAGTAAATAGATTTTTTTGGGGGGGACTTCAATATTTAAACATTTTGATTTATCTGTAGTACTGTAGGTTAAATATTTTTCTAATTTATCTCCATTATTTGTATTTCTAATAATGAATTACTTCTAGATAACAGTAAAATTGGGATAGAAGCAATTGACAGATTTTTCTTGTAACATGTGCATTTCAAATTAACCATAGCATGTGCCTTTTCAATAGTAGTATTCATGTTTTACAGGTGATTTTATTTAAATTTGGTTAATTTTCTCTTTTCCTCCCATCAAAAAAAATTGCAGTTTACAAAACATCCTTTTATATTGTGAGAATAAAGGTAATTTGTCATGTGTTATTTAGAAGATGTATATGTTTACTTATAGCCCACAAATTCACAAGATTCACCTGAACCAATGAAGTGTTTTGTCTAGCATGAATTCAGAGGCTAGGCCAGGGATTGTAATCTTTATGAGCCCGATCTAAATTTCAATGGAGGATTTATTTTTTTAAAGAGCAATTGTCAAAGTCCAGAGTCAGAGACACCTGTACATCTAAATGTTTCTTAAGATACCATATACTAGTTATAGAGTAGTGCTTTTGGAACTCAGTGATTGTTATAATAATTAATTAGCCATACATATTTCATTATAGTTTTATAGAGATAAACATTACTTATAAAAGAAATTATCTGTACATTTCTTCTTTCTCTTCCTATTTCTCTCATTTTAGACAGGCTTGCGTACAATTTGAATTTACACTTTCTAACTCTTCTAAATTAAAAGACAGTAGCTGACTAACAAAAAGCAATTTAAGGGAAATTTTCAAGGGAGTTGTTTGCCCTAATGTATTATGTGTTTAATACAAAGTGTTTAAGTTATGATTAGGCAGTGTTTTGGTCAACTTGGGATGCTGTAACAAAATACCATAAACTGGGTGGCTTTTGAACAACATAAATTTATTTTTCAAAGTTTTGGAGGCTGGAAGCCTGAGATAAGGGTGCTCACATGGTCAGGTTCTGAGTCTGGTGAGGGCCTGCTTCCTGGTTCATAGCCATCTTTTCACCATAACCTCACAAGGCAGAAGAAGTGAGCTAATTCTCTGGGATCTTTTTTATAAGGGCACTAATCCAAGCCTAATCACCTCCCGAAGATTCCCACCTCCTAATTAGGATTTCAGCAGAGGACTTGGTCCGGGTGGGGTGATGGGGGGACACGAACATTCAGACTATACCACTAAGCCAGTGACAGCCTTATAGTGGAGATTGAAATCTCTTTTTGTTCAGGCGATTAGGAAGTCTGTGTCTTTTGAATATCGTTAGGGTCAGTATGTACTGAAATGGATAATTTTGCATTTAGATTAGTCTTTAGCGTATCTTGAATACATCTATATTCAGACTTACCAAGTTCTTCATAAAGTGTTGCCGGGTTAAAACATATTTTATGAGGGTCAGAAAATTCTGAATTTTTCCTCCTTGTTAACTACTGGGGAAAAGTTAGTGAAGTATTTGTATTTTGTTTCTTTAGTCTTAAAATTTCAATGAAAGCTAAAAAAGGTCTGATTTTAATAGTTAATAATGACAGTTTAATAGTTAATAATGACAAATATTTGTAATAGAATATGCTGTTAATTCCTGAAGATTAGGCCACCAAATGCATGTTATCAATCATAACAACAGCAGACAATTGAATAGCTCTACTGTAGATTTCATTCCTACCTGGTATAGGATGAAAGTGCTTAAAAGGGATAGGAGCTTCTGGTAGCACAAAATTTATATTTCAAGTATGTTTTATGTCAGTGTTTTTCAAATGTTTGGACCATGATCCACAGTAAAAATACATTTACATGGCAACTTGTGATGCACATAGCTAAAATAAAAGACTCCCCAAATGACATTTACCCTTACTAGGTATGGTGCATTCTTTTTTCTGTTCCATATCGTGTTGTTAAAAATGTTGGTATTGACCCAGTAGAATATCCACTAATGAGTGTTGGCTTGAGGTTCACAAAGCTGTTCTAGGTGGTGTGTTTTTTTAATAATTGTAATTGAATGTTACTGACTTCAAAGTTAGGGTGGGTGGGTTTCCCAAGTAGTTGTAGTAGACTAAAAAAAATGTTTTTTGAATAGCGCTGATGGCTAATAAAGAAGATATAAATAACAAAACTTTTAATATATACTTTGGTGAAAATATGGTACAACACTTTTAAATCCTCACTTTTTTTTTTTGCCATGCCTTACGGCTTGCTGGTTCTTAGTTTCCCGACCAGGGATTGAACCCAGGCCCTCCTCGGTAGTGAAAGCCCAGATTCCTAACCACTGAACTGCAAGGGAATTCCCAAATCCTCATTTCTTGAGTAATACTTGCAGTGGGATTGCCGAGTTGTATAAGAAGTGTGTTTAACTTCGTAAGAAACTTTTTCAAAACAGTTGTACCATACTGCATTCCCATCAGCAGTGTTTGAGAGTTCTAATTGTTCCGTGTTCTCATCAATACTTGGCATTATGAGTCTTCCTAATTTTAGCTTTTCTAGTTGATATGTAGGTATAATATCACTATTGTTTTAATTTGCATTTGATTTAATCCTAATGATTAATGATTTTGAGTATATTTTCATGGCTTATTTGCCATTCTTATACTTTGGTTAAATATTCAGATTTACCTTCTTAATATTGTAAAAATTCTTTGTATATTCTTGATACAAGTCCTTAATCAGATATGTATTTTGCAGATATTTTCTCCCAGTTTGTGTAAGTCAATTTCTCTACCACATTCCATTGATCTAGGTGTCTGCCTTTATGCTATTACTTTCGGTCTTTATAGTGAGTGTTGAAATCAGCTAGTGTGATATTTTGTACTTGGTTCTTTTTTTCAAAATTACTTTGGCTATTCTGAGTCCTTTTCATTTTTTAAATTTCAGAATCAGCTTGTCAATTTCTATAAAAAGGACTGCTGGGGTTTTGATTGATACTCTGTTGAATCTGTACCTTATTTCAGGGAGAATTGTAGTCTTTACAGTATGGAATCTTCCAATTCATAATGGTGGCTTTTCTCTCCATTTACTTTGCTGTTCCTTCATTTCTTTCAGCAATGTTATATATTTTTCAGTGTACAGATCTTATATATATATTTGCTCTATTTATTCCTATATATTTAATGTTTTTATACTAGTTTAGATAGTATCATTTTATAAGTTTATAAGTAATATCAAATTATTCATTGTGCATATATAGAAATAAAATTTTTTAAAATTGGCTTTATGTCGTGCAACTTTACTCAACCTACTCATTAGTTCTTTCTTAAAAAAATTAATTTCTGGCTGCGTTGGGTCTTCGTTGCTGCGTGCAGGCTTTCCTCTAGTTGTGGCGAGCAGGGGCTACTCTTCGTTGTGGTGTGCAGGCTTCTCATTGCGGTGGCTCCTGTTGTTGCAGAGCACGGTCTCTAGGTGCACGGGCTTCAGTAGTTGTGGCTTGTGGGCCCTAGAGTGCAGGCTCAGTAGTTGTGGCACACGGGCTTTGTTGCTCCAGGGCATGTGGGATCTTCCCGAACTAGGGCTTGAACCTGTGACCCCTGCACTGGCAGGTGGATTCTTAACCACTGTGCCACCAGGGAAGCCCTACTCATTAGTTCTTATAAAATTTTTTTTTTTGCAGGCTTTTTTGGGTTTTATGTAGTTGATTATGTCACTGCATGTTAAGATTCTTCCTGGGAATTCCCTGGTGATACAGTGATTAGGACTTGGTCCTCTCACTGCCCAGAGGGACCAGGTTCAATCCCTGGTTGGGGTACTAAGATCCCACAAGCAGCGTGGTGTGACCAAAAAAAAAAAGAACCAAAAAACAAGATTTCTTCCTTTTTTACCTATGTTATTTTTTCTTCCGTTTTCAATTTTCTTGCTTAATTGCATTGACTCCAGTAGAATCTCCAGTAGAATCTTGAAAGGAAGTAATGAGTGGACATTGTTGCCTTATCCCTCATCCTGGAAAGCATTCATTATTTAACTATTAAATATGTTGTTGACTGTACGTTTTTGTAGATACCCATTGAAGAAATCCCCTTCTACTCTTAAATTGCTGAGAGTGTTTATCATGACTAGCTGTTGAATTTTGTCAGGGTTTTGTCAGGGTTTATTCTGCATCTGTTGATTATATGATTTCTGTTTCAATATGTTAACATATTGATTGATTTTTGAATGTTGAACCAACATTCAATTCCTGGGCCAAATCCTACTTGGTTATGATAAATTGTCCTTTATATATTGCTGGCTTCAGTTTTGGTAAGAATTTTGTGTTTTTGTTCTTTAAGGATATTAGCTCACAGTTGTTATATTTTTGCCTGTTTTTCGTATCAGGATAATGCTGGCCTCATAAATGTGTTGGAAGTGTTCTTCCCTTTTTCTGAAGAGTTTGTGTAGACTTGAAATTACCTTTTCCTTAAATGTTTGATAGATTTCATCATTGAAGCCATCTGAGCTTGGAGTTTTCTTTGTGGGAAGGTTTTGTTTTGTTTAGTACTTTAACTTTTAATTTAGAGATAAGTGTAGATGCATGTGCAGTTGTTAGAAATAATACAAAGAGATCTCATATACCTTCAATCAATTTCCCAATGGTAGTATCTTGTACAACTATATTAATATATCACAATTAGGAAATTGACATAGATAGATCTATGAATCTTATTCATATTTCCCCAGTTTTACATGCACTTTTGCATGTGTGTGTATTTAGTTCCATGCACTTATAGCACTGATTTTAATTTTTATTTTTTTAAAAAAATTTTATTATTATCTTTAATACATCTTTATTGGAGTATAATTGCTTCACAATGCTGTGTTAATTTCTGTTGTACAGCAGAGTGAATCAGCCATATGCATGCATATATGCCCATATTCCCTCCCTCTTGAGCCTCCCTCCCACCCTCTCTCTCCCACCCCTCTAGGTCTTCGCAAAGCACGGAGCTGATCTCCCTGTGCTATGCTGCTGCTTCCCACTAGCTATGTGTTTTACATTTGGTAGTGTATATACATCGATGCTACTCTCACTTCACCCCAGCTTCCCCCTCCCCCACCGTGACCTCACGTCCATTCTCTATGTCTATGTCTTTATTTCTGCCCTGCCACCAGGTTCATCAGTACCTTTTTTTTTTTAAGATTCCATATATATGTGTCAGCATATGGTATTTGTTTTTCTCTTTCTGACTTTACTCTGTATGACAGACTCTAGGTCTATCCACCACACTACAAATAACTCAATTTTGTTCCTTTTATGGCTGAGTAATATTCGATTGTAAATATGTGCCACATCTTCTTTATCCATTCATCTGTCAGTGGACATTTAGGTTGCTTCCGTGTCCTGACTATTGTAAATAGTGCTGCAGTGAACATTGTGGTACATGACTCTTTTTGAATTATGGTTTTCTCAGGGTATATGCCAAGTAGTGGGATTGCTTTCTATTTTTAGTGTTTTAAGGACCCTCCATACTGTTCTGCATAGTGGTGTATCAATTTACATTCCCACCAACAGTGGAGGAGGGTACCCTTTTCACCACACCCTTTCCAGCATTTATTGTTTCTAGATTTTTTGATAATGGCCATTCTGACCGGTGTGAGGTGATACCTCATTGTAGTTTTGATTTGCATTTCTCTAATAATTTTAAATTAATGTTAATTAATGTTAATAGATTAAAGTGGTTACCACTATATTTAAGGTGCAGAACAGTTTCATCACAATAGTCCTTTGTGATCCCAGTTTTGGCCACAGCTACCTCCTTCCCTCCCAACAGCTAACCCCTGGTGACTACTAATCTGTTCTCCCTTTCTATAATTTTGTCATTTCAAGAATGTTACATAAATAACATGTATGTAATGTTATAAATAACAGCATGTAAACTATTGAGATTGGCTTTTTTCAGTCTGCATAATTCCCTTAAGATTCATCCAGGTTGTGTGTACAATAGTTTATTTCTTTGTATTGTTGATTAGTATTTCATGATATCAATATATAACTAATCGTTCATTTGTTGAAGATATTTGTATTGTTTCCAGTTTTTGACTATTAAATAGAGAGCTGTTACGAACATGCATATACAGGGTTTTGTATGAACATAGATTTTCATCTCTGGGATAAATATCCAAGAATTGTAATTACTGCACTATATGATAAGCACATTGTTTACTTTTGTAAGAAACTGCCATACCTTTTTCCAGTATGGCTGAACCGTTTTATGTTCCCATCAGCCACGTATGAGTAATCCAGTTTCTCTGCATCATCATCAGCATTTAGTGTTGCCACTGTTTTTTTTTTTTTTTTTTTTGCGGTATGCGGGCCTCTCACTGTTGTGGCTTCTGCCGTTGCGGAGCACAGGCTCCGGATGCACAGGCCCAGCGGCCATGGCTCATGGGCCCAGCTGCTCCGCAGCACGTGGGATCCTCCCTGACGGGGGCACGAACCCGTGTCCCCTGCATCGGCAGGTGGACTCTCAACCACTGCGCCACCAGGGAAGCCCTGAAGTATCAATTTTTAACTGAAGTATTTAATTTAGTTCCAGGTGCTCAACATCGTGATTCGATATTTCTGTACACTACAAAACAATCACCATGATCAGTATAGTTACTGTCACCATACAAAGTTATTACAATATTATTGACTGTATTTCCTATGCTGTACATTTCATTGATGTGACTCATTTATTTTGTAATTGGAAGTTTATTTTGTAATTGGAAGTTTGTACCTCTTAATCTCCTTCAACTATTCCTCCCAACCCCCTCCCTTTAGGCAACTGCCTGTTTGTATCTATGAGTCTGTTTCTGTTCTGTTACTTTAAAATAAAATTTTTTTTTGCGGTACGCGGGCCTCTCACTGTTGTGGCCTCTCCCGTTGCGGAGCACAGGCTCCCGATGCGCAGGCTCAGCGGCCAGGCTCCACGGCATGTGGGATCTTCCCAGACTGGGGCAAAACCAGTGTCCCCTGCATTGGCAGGCGGACTCTCAACCACTGCGCCACCAGGGAAGCCCCTGTTCTGTTACTTTTGTTCATTTGTTTTGTTTGTTCTCTGTATCTATGAGTCTGTTTCTGTTCTGTTACGTTTGCTCATTTGTTTTGTTTTTAAGATTTCACATGTAAGTGAAATCATATGATATTTGTGTTTCTCTCTCTGACTTACTTCACTTAACATAATATCCTCCGGGTCAATCCACGTTGTTGTAAATGGCAAGATTTCATCCTTTTCATGGCTGAGTAGTATTCCATTGCATATTTATGCACCACATCTTTTTTATCCATTCATCTGTTGATGGACAGTTAGGTTGCTTCCACATCTTGGCTACTGTAAATAATGCTACAATGAACAGGGGCGCATATATTGTTTCAAATTAATGCTTTTGTTTTCTTCTGGAAATTACCTAGAAGCAGAATCGCTGGATAGTATAGTAGTTCTCTTTTTAGTTTTTTGAGGAACCTCCATACTGTTTTCCATAGTGACTGTACCAATTTGCATTCCCACCAGCAGTGCATGAGGGTTTCCTTTCCTTCACATCCTCTCCCACACTTGTTGTTGTTATTTTGATAATAGCCTTTCTGACAGGTGTGAGGTGATATCTCACTGTGGTTTTGATTTGCATTTCCATGATGTTTAGGGATGTTGAGCATTTTTTCATGTGCGCATTGGCCATCTGTATGTCTTCCTTGCAAAAATGTCTGTTAGGTCTTCTGCCCATTTTATAATTGGGTTTTTAATTAATTAATTAGTTAATTGGCTTCATCGGGTCTTCGTTGCTCTGCGCGGGCTTTCTCTAGTTGGGGCGAGCAGGGGCTACTCTTCATTGCGATGCATGGGCTTCTCATTGCAGTGGTTTCTCATTGTGGATCGTGGGCTCCAGGTGCATGGGCTTCAGTAGTTGTGGCTTGCGGACTCGAGCACAGGCTCAGTAGTTGTGGCGCATGGACCTAGCTGCTCAGCAGCATGTGGGATCTTCCCGGACCAGGGATCGAACCCATGTCCCCCGCACTGGCAGGTGGATTCTTCTTCTTTTTTTTTTTTCTTTTTTCATGATCGCCATTTGAAAACATAGGTGGATTCTTAACCACTGTGCCACAGGGGAAGTCCCTCGGGTTTTGTTTTGATATTGCATCATATGAGTTCTTGGTGTATTTTGGATATTAACCCCTTATGAAATATAGTTTGTAAAATATCTGCTAACATTCAGTTGGTGGTCTGTTAGTCTTGTAGATAGTTTCCTTTACTGTGCAGGAAGCTTTTTAGTTTGATATACTCCCATTTGTTTATTTTTGCTTTTGTTTCCCTTTCTGAGGAGACATAAAAAATATATTACTTAGACTGAGGTCAAAGAGCATACTGCCTATGTTTTCTTGTAGAAGTTTTATGGTTTCAGGTCTCACATTGAAGTCTTTAATTCATTTTGAATTTTTGTATATGATGTGAGAAAGTTTGTTCAGTTTGATACTTTTGCATGTAGCTTTCCAGTTTTCCCAACACCATTTATTGAAGTTGCAATCTTTGCCTTCATTCTGTATTCTTTTTTTTTTTATATATACACAATGTATTTATTTATTTATTTATTTATGGCTGTGTTGGGTCTTCATTTCTGTGCATGGGCTTTCTCTTGTTGTGGCAAGTGGGGGTCACTCTTCATCGCGGTGTGCAGGCCTCTCACTATCGCGGCCTCTGTTGTTGCGGAGCACAGGCTCCAGACGCGCAGGCTCAGTAATTGTGGCTCACGGGCCCAGTTGCTCCATGGCATGTGGGATCTTCCCAGACCAGGGCGCGAACCTGTGTCGTCTGCATTGGCAGGCAGATTCTCAACCACTGCGCCACCAGGGAAGCCCATCATTCTGTATTCTTGCCTCCTTTGTCATAGATTGATTGACAGTGTACGTGTGCGTTCATTTCTATGTTTTCTATTTTGTTCCGCTGATCTGTGTGTCTGTTTTTGTACCAGTACCATACTATTTATTTGCTTTAGCTTGTAGTATAGTTTGAAATCAAGGAGTGTGATACCTCCAGCTTTGTTCTTACTAAAGATTGTTTTGGTTATTTGGGGTATTTTGTGTTTCCATAGAAATTTTAGAATTATCTATTCTAGTTCTGTGAAAAATGCCATTGGTATTTTGATAGGAATTGCATTGAATCTATAGCTTGCCTTGGATAGTGTAAACATTTTAACAATTAATTCTTCCAATCCAAAAACTCAGTATATCTTTCCAATTGTGTCATTGTCAATTTCTTTTATCAGTGTTTTATAGTTTTCTGAGTCTTTTACTTCCTTGGTTAGATTTATTCTTAAGTGTTTTATTCATTTTGATGCAATTGTAAATGGGATTTTTTGCTTAATTTCTTCTTCTGGTGGTTTATTGTTACTGCATCGAAACAAGAGGTTTCTATGTATTGAGTTTGTATCTGTAACTGTATTGAATTCATTCATTCTAATAGTGTTTTGGTGTATCTTGAGGAATTTCCATATGTAGTATCAGGTCATCTGCAAACAGTGACAGTTTTACTTCTTCCTTTACAGTTTGGATTCCTTTTATTTCTTTTTCTTGTCTGATTGCTGTGTCTGGGACGTCCAGTACTATGTTGAATAAAAGTACCAAGAGTGGGCATCCTTGTCTCATTCCTGATTTTAGGGAAAATGCTTTCAGCTTTTCACTGTTGAGTGTGATGTTAGCTGTGGACTTGTCAGTAAAGTGGGCCTTTATTATATGGAGGTGTGTTCTCTTTATACCTACTTTGTTGAGGATTTTTATCATAAATGAATATTGAATTTTGTCAAAAGCTGTTTCTGCATCTATGGAGATGATCACATGATCATATGATTTTTATTCTTCAATTTGTTAATATGGTGTATCACACTGATTTGCAGATATTGAATCATCCTTGCATTCTTGGGATAAATCCCATTTGAATATGGTGTATGATCCATATAATGTATTGTTGAATTTGATTTGCTAGTATTTTGTTGAGGATTTTTGCATGTGTGTTCATCAGTGATATTCACCTGTAATTTCCTTTTTTTTGTGATTTTTTTTTTTTTTTTTGGTATCAGGGTGCTGCTGGCTTTATAGAATGAGTTCAGAAGTCCTTCCTCTTTAGTTTTTTTGAATAGTTTGAGGATAGGTATTAGCTCTTCTTTAAATGGTAGAATTTACCTGTGAGGCTGTCTGGTTCTGGACTTTTGCTTATTCTTAGTTTTTTGATTATTGACTCAATTTCATTACTGGTAATTTGTCTGTTCACGTTTTCTGTGTCTTCTTGATTCAGTCTTGGGAGATTGTACATTTCTAGGAGTTTGTCGGTTTCTTTTAGGTTGTCCGTTTTATTGGTGCATAGTTTTTCATAGTAATTTCTTATGATCCTTTGTATTTCTCCTTTTTCATTTCTGATTTTATTGATTTGTTGATTTGGGCCCTCTCTTTGTTTCTTGATGTGTGTAGCTAAAGGTTTATCAATTTGGTCTATCTTTTCAAAGAACCAGCTCTTAGTTTCATTGGTCTTTTCTGTTGATCTTTTAGTTTTTATTTCACTTATTTTGCTGTTTATTATTTCTTCCCTTCTGCTAACTGTGGGTTTTGTTATTTTTCTAGTAGTTTTAGGTGTAAAGTTAGGTTGTTTGAGATTTTTCTTGTTTCCTGAGCTAGGCTTGTATTGCTATAAACTTCTCTCTTAGAACTGCTTGTGCTAAGTCCCATAGATTTTGGATCAGTGTGTTTCCATTTTCATTTGTTTCCAGGTATTTTTGGATTTTCTCTTTGGTTGTTTAGTAGCATGTTGTTTAGCCTCCATGTGTTTTTTGTGTCTGCAGTTTCTCTTTATAGTTGATTTCTAGGCTCATAGTGTTATGGTCAGAAAAGATGTTTGGTATGATTTCAGTCTTAAGAAGATTTATTGAGACTGCTCTGTGGCCCAGCTTGTGCTCTATCCTTGAGATGTTCCATGTGTACTTGAGAAGGATGTGTATTCTGTTGCTTTTTAATGGAACGTTCTTTCTATATCTATTAAGTTTGTCTGATTTGATTTTTTTTTTAATTAGCTGAGGTAAGATACACAGAACATTTATCTTAACCATTTTGTAAAATGTTTCTTTCTTTATTTATTTACTTATTTGGCTGCATCGGGTCTTAGTTGTGGAATGCAGGATCTTTTGTTGTGGTGTGTGGGCTCTAGAGGGCGTGGGCTCAGTAGTTGTGGTACATGGGGATCTCTAGTTGTGGCACGTGGGCTCCATAGCATGTGGGCTCAGTAGCTGTGGCATGTGAGCTCTCTAGTTGTGGTGTACGGGTCTAGAGAGTGCAGGCTTAGTTGCCTCATGGCATGTGGGATATTAGTTCCCCAACCAGGGATTGAACCTGCGTCCCCTGTATTGGGAGGTGGATTCTTAACCACTGGACCACTAGGGAAGTCCCTGATATGTTGTTTAAAGTTAGTGTTTCCTTATTGATTTTCTGTCTGGATGATCTATCCATTGATGTAAGTGGAGTGTTAAAGTCCCCTAGTAGTAGTATGTTACTGTCAATTTCTTTATGTTTGTTAATATTTGGTTTATGTATTTATGTGCTCCTATGTTAGGTGCAAATATATTTACAATTGTTATATCTTCTTTTTTTTTGGCTGTGCTGTGCAGCTTGTGGGATAAGTACACTCCCCTCAGGTCACCAGAGTTGTATGACCTAGGGGTGCCCCCTGTGTGGGCTATGTGGGCCCTTTTGTTGTGGTGGGGCTGATTGCTGTGGCACTCTGGTACATGGGGCTGGCTCCCAGCCCACTTGGCTGTGGGGCCCTGCATAGTGCAGAGGCTTCCAGCTGCTTGTGGCTGGGGCCAGGTCCTGGTATGGCTGGCTGTGCAGTGCAGGAGTCCTGGGCTGATGCTGGCCAGCTGGCAGGTAAGGCCAGGTCCCAACGCAGCTGGTTGTTGGTGCTCGGAGGGGTTCTGCCATCTTTATATTTTCAGTGGGGTGTATTTTCATGTCTCTCACTGTTGTTTTTTCACTGTTGTTTTTTGAGACTTATTTATATAGTTTAGGTATTAGTCCTTCGTCAGATATGCAGTTTGCAAATACTTTCTCCCAGTGTGTAGTTTGTCTTTTTCTTCTTTTCATAGAGTCTTTTGCAGAGTAAAGGTTTTTAACTTTGGAGAGGTTCAGTTTATCAGTTTTTTTCTTTTATGGATTATGGTTTTGGTCTGATGTCTAAACACTCTTAACTTAACCCTAGGTCCTGGAGATTACCTCCTATGTTTTTCCCTGAAGTTTTATAGTCTTATATTTTCACATTTAAGTCCAGAGTCCATTTTGTGTTAATTTTTGTACGATGTATGTGATTTACCGTGAAGTTCATTTTTGTGCTTATGAATGTCCACTTGCCCTAGCACCATTTGTTTAAAAGTCAGTATTTTCTCCATTGAATTGCTTTTGGACCTTTATTAAAAATCAGCTGGGCACATTTATGTGTATCTAATTGGTGTTCTCTATTCTCTTGCATTGATCTGTGTATCTGTCCCTTTGTAAATACCATACTGTTTTGCTTACTGTAGCTATATAGTAAGTTTTTACATCAAGTTGAGTGACGTTTTCTCCCCTCAATAATTCTTTTTCAAAATTGTTTTAGCTCTTCTATGTCTTTTGCCTTTTTATATGAGTTTTAGAGTAAGGTTGTCCTTATCTCCAAAATACCTTGCTGGGATTTTGATAGGAATTGCATTGGACTCCCATATCAGTTTGGGAAGGACTCACATCTTTACTATGTTGAGTCTTCTGATCCGTAAACACAGTACATCACTCCAGTTATTTAATTCTTTGGTTTCTTTCATCAGCATTTTATAATTATCAAGATACACATCTTCAGCATATTTTGTTATATTTATGTCCAAATATTTAATTTTCTTCTGAGCAATTATTAATGTATTTAAAAAAAATAAATCTATCTATTTATTTATTTATTTATGGCTGAGTTGGGTCTTTGTTGCTGCTCGCGGGCTTTCTCCAGTTGCGGCAAGCGGGGGGTACTCTTCGTTGTGGTGCGCGGGCTTCCCACCGTGGTGGCTTCTCTTGTTGCAGAGCATGGTCTCTAGGCGTGTTGGCTTCAGTAATGTGGCTCGCAGGCTCTATAGCGCAGGCTGAGCAGTTGTGGCACATGGGCTTAGTTGATTCACGGCATATGGGATCTTCCTGGACCAGGGCTCAAACCCATGTCCCCTGTATTGGCAGGCGGATTCTTAACCACTGTGCCACCAGGGAAGCCCAAATGTATTGTGTTTAAGTTCAACTTCTACCCATTCATTGTTAGTATGTAACAGTATGATTTTTTTTGTGTGTTGATCTTATATGCTGTGATCTTGCAAAACTTACTTATTAATTCTCAGAGGTTTCTGGGTATATTCCAGGAGATTTTCTACGTGGAAAATCATTTCATCTTTCAATAGGGACTGTTTTATTTCTTCCTTTCCAAACTATGTGTCTTTTTTTTTTCCCTTAACATTATTCCAATGTCTAAAACTTCCAGGACTGTGTTTAATAATAGTGGTGAGAGTGGACTTCCTTGTATTGTCCTGATTTTAAGTGGGAAGCATTCAAGTCTTTCACCATGAAATATGATATATTTTAGGTCTTTTATTGGTGCTTATTACCAGATTGAGGAAGTTTCCCTCTGTTGCTAGTTTGCTGAAAATGTTAATCATGAATGAGTTAAATCAAAGAAGCAGAATTACTAGGAGGTATACAAACACACACAAAGATGTGTTACTGGTATTTGACTTTGTGTAGTTGTGGGAACTCATTAAACTGTCTCTGTAAAGTTGTTTTCTTCATGTCTTTTGCTGGGGCTTGACATCCTCAGGACAGACAGTTGGGAAAGGATGGTAAGTTGGGGATAGGAATGACAAGCCTGAACCCATGAAAACATAAGATCTATGCCAGTTCTCACTGTCTTCAGTCTTATAGATGTAGGTGTTTTTTTTAGGAGAAACTGGTACCCTTTGTCATGGACCTAAACACAAACTGGCCTAGTATTCCAAGAACCTAAAAGAGGATCTATGGGTAGGCAGGACGGTTATAGGCCTAGTTGCTCCCCATTCTAACGAGGTGAGCCAGACAAGTAACAATGTATATAAATAATATAAGCATCAATAAAAATCAGTATTGCTGTTACTTCCACCCACCAATCTTGTGCAAATATGACTGATAATTCAAGTAACATGAATCATACAGGGAAAAAATTCTGGGAAACATGGTTCGTTGTGAGTTGACACATTTCAAAGCCACCACACTTAACTGCTGCTTGTTGTTCATTGTAAGGCTCTTGGTAGGGATGGGAGGGGGATTCCTGTCCCTCCCTTAAGGATAGGCAGTTTATACTTCTTTCCTTTCCTGAAGGCATTTGCCTTTGCCTGAAATGGACGTGAGGGTTTCCTGCCTCTCTTAAAGCTAGTGGACCTTTGCTGAGGCTCTTTTTAGCTAGGGCTTCCCCAGTGGCTTTAAGACTTTTGCTTCCCATGAGAGAAGGGCCTGAAAAGTGACTGCAGTTTCCTTTTTAAGTCTTACCAGACAGGGACTGTCTCAGGCTTCCTGTTGTTTTCAGTGTTTCATATGAGTACTTGGGGGAGGCTCATGAAAAAGAGCTGGTGACTGAATGTAGATTCTCTCTGTGCCTAGGATCCTAGAGATTCTAAACTGTGTCTCTAGCCCACATTTGGCCTTTAAACATTCATTTGAGTTTTTACTATTTTCTTCTTACGCATTTTGATTGCAGTCACCTCTTTGTCCTGTTCATTGTCAAAGGTAACAGTTCTGTGTTCTTTCTCTCCTCAGAGTTTGTTACACTTTAATTTTAAGTTCTCCTGGTTATCTGGCAAGATGTCTTGGAAGCCAAAGAAGAAGATTATGTCAAGGAGACAGCATTTACCTATGGCAGCTAATGATGCTATGAGGTTATGAAAAATGTGCCTTGAAAGAGACCATTGAATTTACTGATACCCCACCATTTCTGAGAACAAAACCAATGAATAGGAGGGGGCAAAACAGACGGTTCAGGAAAAGGAAGACCTGACAATGAGCTAGAGATGGCAGCGTTTGTAGTTGACTAGGAAGTTTGGCCTTAAAGAGAAGTTGCTCAAAGGGGCAATAGAGTCAAGTAAAGTGAAATGTGTAAGGCCAACTGGCCCGAGGCAGGGGAACACAATCAGATTCACAGGTTGCATCAGACCGAAACTCTCCGGACCACCCAGTTCCAGAAACTGACCTGGAGACTTTCCGGACCACCCAGTTCGAGGAACTGACCTGGGGACTTTGCACCTGGCCGAGCCTTCCCGCCTTTTGAAGGGTGGGACTAACGGTCCCCCAGGATACCCGAAAAGATCACCAAATAAGGAATACTCTGCGCCCTCCCAGATTCACCACACCCCTTTCCCTTCTTCCCCTATAAAATCTTGCCCAACCCTCGTCCGGGTGCGACTTCTCTGGCCCCTTTCTCTCGGACCAGTGAACCTCGCCCGGGAGCGCTCCCTAATAAAGCTCACTTGAAGCTTTCCTCTGTTTCGTGATGCCGTTTGTTAAGATCCGACCTTACATTTGGTGCCGAAACCCGGGAGGGGTACCAAGCCCCGCGGGTTACCGCGAGGGCCGCACCTCCTCTCCCCCAGGAGACAACCAGGGAACCTCTACTCATCCACCCGGCAGAAAACGGGGTAAGTCCCCCTCCCTTGTTCCCTCCGACCCCCAGAGTCCCTACCCACCGGACTCCCTGTCCCTAATTGCAGCCGCGTGAGGGACTCCTCCGTCCTCTTTCCAGGCCTCGGGCAACTGTGGAGACGTCCCAATTGCCTGACTGCTCTCCGACCCGTCGGGCCTCGGGTGATTGTGGAGACGTCCCAATCGCCTAACCGCCCTCCAACCTGCCGTGAATTGGAGACGGAGACCAGGGACGCCTCTCTCCCTCTCTGTTCACTCAGGGACAGACTGGGGGTCATGGGAACCTCACAATCGAAACCAGGTTCTAAGACGCCCCTGGGGTGTCTCCTAGCCAATTTTACAGCCCTCGGTTTCTCCCAAGATCTCCATCGCTGACGGCTTATTTTCTATTCCACTGTGGCCTGGCCACAATATCCTCTAGACAATCAATCCACATGGCCTCCTGAAGGGACTTTCAATTTTAACATCTTCCGTGATCTAGATAATTACTGCCGCAGGACGGGCAAATGGTCCGAGGTCCCCTATGTTCAGGCCTTCTGGTATTTACGCTCCCGCCCTTCCCTCTGCGTCGATTGTTCCACTTCCCAGATCCTTCTTGCCAAACAGACATCTCCTACATTCAAGCCCCTAATTTCCTTTGACTATGGCCTCTCTCCACTAGCTGACCCACCCGAATCTCTCGCCTCTCCCCGCTCCAGAGCTCCTCTCCAACCTCCACCCTATCCTGAAGCGGTCCCTCCTTCTCCCGAACCCGTTCCAGCCCCTCCAACTGTTCCCCCGCGGTTTCTCCTCCCACGCCCCTTGCTTCGCCAATTAGTGCACATACACGCTCTCACGACTCCCAAGATTCAAATCTTCTCTGCCCTCTGAGGGAGGTAGCAGGAGCGGAAGGATTAGTTAGAGTTCATGTTCCCTTTTCTCTCTAAGATCTCTCTCAAATAGAAAAGCGATTAGGCTCCTTTTCTGCCGACTCTTCCCGCTACATCAAAGAATTTCGCTCTCTCTCTCTCAAGCTTACGATCTAACCTGGCACGATATCTTTGTGATCCTATCTTCTACTCTGATCCCTGACGAGAGGGAAAGAATTCAAACTGCTGCCCGAAACCATGCAGATCAGGTTCACCTTACCAACAACTCCATGCCTGTCGGAGCGACTGCCGTACCTGGCACCTATCCAGGCTGGACTTATCAGGATGGCCAAGATGGCCGTCGTAAACGCGACCTCATGATCCAATGCCTCCCGGCTGGCATACAGGCTGCCGCTCATAAGGTAGTCAATTTTGAAAAACTAAAAGAGATAACCCAAGAACCTAACGAAAATCCAGCTATCTTTCTCAATCGCCTTACAGAGGCCTTAACTCTACACCCGGCTGGATCCCGACACCCCGGCAGGGGCAGCGGTCCTAGCCACCCATTTTATCACCCAATCAGCCCCGGACATCCGAAAGAAATTAAAGTGGGCAGAAGACGGCCCTCAAACCCCTATTTGAGATCTGGTAAAGATGGCCTTTAAAGTCTATAATGGCCGTGAGGATTTGGCAGAATCCAGCCGACAGGCTCGAATGCACCAAAAGGTGGCCCTCCAAACCCAAGCTCTTGTAGCCGCCCTAAGGCCGGCCATCTCCCATGGATCACAGCATCCACGGGGTCCGCTAAAGGCAACCCTGCCCGGGGCCTACTTCAAATGCGGAAAAGAAGGCCACTGGGATCGCCAACGTCCCAATCCCCAACCTCCTTCTAAGCCCTGTCCCAGCTGCGGGCTAACGGGCCACTGGAAGAGTGACTGCCCTATGACTGGCCCTCCCTCAGCGTCACCACGCGGGGGGCAGGCCGACCCAACGGCATTGCCACTCAAACTGCTGGGATTGGCTGACGACTGACGGCGCCCGGACTCGAAGACCCCCATCACCCTTGCCGAGCCCAGGGTAACGCTACAGGTAGCGGGTAAGTCCATCTCATTTTTGGTGGACACGGGGTCTACCTATTAGGTCCTGCCTAGTTATTCCGGGCCAGTTTCTCCTTCCCAGATCTCGGTCATGGGTATTGATGGCAAACCATCCTTCCCACTCCAGACTGGTCCACTCCCATGTCACATCGAAGGACTCCCTTTTACTCATTCCTTCTTAGTCATACCATCCTGCCCAGTTCCCTTGCTAGGCTGAGATGTCCTTTTCCACTTAGGGGCCTCCCTCCAGCTTGTTAGACTTGACCCTAAGGTCCCCTCCTCCCAACTCCTGCTTCCTTTTCTCGGCCTGTCTCTAGAACCCTCCCCCTCCTATCCCCCTCTTCCAATCACACCGAACCCAATCAATCCCCAAGTCTGGGATACTTCTAAGCCCTTAATAGCAACACAGCATTCCCCCGTCCTCATCCGCCTAAAGGACCCCTCCAGATTTCCATCAAGGCCCCAATTTCCCATCTCTGAGACTCACCTTAGGGGCCTACAACCTATTATCACCAGACTCCTAAGCCAGGGACTCCTTATCCCCACTGTCTCTCCCTGCAACACCCCCATCCTGCCTGTCCGCAAGGCCTCTGGGGATTATCGCCTGGTCCAGGACCTACGACTAATCAATGAGGCCATAATTCCTCTCCACCCAGTAGTCTGGATCCCTAACTTGGCTCTCCTCGCTAAACCCTTATATCTAGCCGCTAAAGAAACCCCTCAAGGACCCCTCACCGCTCCTTCCGCCGTTCGACAGGCCTCTCTCACCCTCCGTAACGCTCTGATATCTTCTCCCCGTTCTCTGCCCAACCCAAACCGACCTTTTCACCTTTTTGTGGATGAACGGGCCGGAATAGCCACTGGACTCCTTGCCCAGCCTGTAGGGCCCTCCTACGGCCCCGTGGCTTACCTCTCCAAACAGCTAGACCCAATTATTCGGGGATGGCAACCATGCCTTTGGGCCCTAGCAGCGGCAGCCAAACTGACCAAACAAACACTCAAACTGACTGTGACCCACCCACTAACCGTGTTTTCCTCCCACCGGCTGGTCGACCTTCTAGGCCACAAGTCTCTCTCCCTCCTGGGCCCCTCCCGCATCCAGGAGTTCCACCTACTGTTCATTGAAAAAACCCTGCTATCTACCTCGACCTCTTCCCCCGCCTGAACCCGGCCTCTCTGTTGCCTATCTCCGATACCGGGACCTCCCCTTCCCACTCCTGTCTCCAAGTCGTAGAGGCCCTCAGCCCGCCGAGAGAGGGACTCTTTGACACCCCTCTTTCAAACCCGGACCGCACCCTCTTCGTAGCATGCTTGCTCCCTGTTTTCTTAGGTTCCTTCGCAGGCGCATGGAGGAAGTCTCTCGGGTGGCCACAAACCAAATGCTCCTCGGTCCTTACACCTTGCTTCCTACAGAACCCCCCACTGGTCGCCCGACTCCCCTTTCGACGCCCCCATTCAGCATGAAGTAGCCAGAGATTAGAACGCCGCCCCATTACACCAAAGATGTCGGGATGTAATAAGGCCAGCTGGCCCGAGGCAGGGGAACACAATCAGATTCACAGGTTGCGTTAGACCGAAGCTCTCCGGACTATCCAGTTCCAGAAACTGACCTGGAGACTTTCCGGACCACCCAGTTCGAGGAGCTGACCTGGGGACTTTGCACCCGGCCCAGCCTTCCCGCCTTTCGAGGGGCGGGACTAACAGTCCCCCAGGATACCCGAAAAGACCACCAAGTAAGGAATACCGTGCGCCCTTCCAGATTCACCACACCCCTTTCCCTTCTTCCCCTATAAAATCTTGCCCAACCCTCGCCCGGGCGCGACTTCTCTGGCCCCTTTCTCTCGGACCAGTGAACCTCGCCCGGGAGCGCTCCCTAATAAAGCTCACTTGAAGCTTTCCTGTTTCGCGATGCCGTTTGTTAAGATCCGACCTTACAAAAAGTTTTGTTAAAGTGCTGTTCCGTCTCTGTTTCTCAGTATCAGCAGCCTTATTCTTTTCTCTTAACTAGTTGAAGTTACCCCAACTCCTTAATGAATTCATTTTTTTTTTAAGGAATTTTGCCTTTTTAAAAAAAAATTTTATTTATTTATTTATGGCTGTGTTGGCTCTTCGTTTCTGTGCGAGGGCTTTCTCCAGTTGCGGCAAGTGGGGGCCACTCCTCATTGCGGTGCGCAGGTCTCTCACTATCGCGGCCTCTCCTGTTGCGGAGCACAGGCTCCAGATGTGCAGGCTCAGTAATTATGGCTCACGGGGCTAGTTGCTCCGCGGTATGTGGGATCTTCCCCGACTAGGGATCGAACCCGTGTCCCCTGCATTGGCAGACAGATTCTCAGCCACTGAGCCACCAGAGAAGCCCAATGAAGTCTTTCTTTAAAAATCATTTTCCCTCAGGACTTCCCTGGTGGTCCAGTGGTTAGACTCTGCACTCCGAGTGCAGGGCGCACGGATTTGATCTCTGGTCGGGGAACTAAGATCCCACATGGTACACGGTGCGGCCTAAAAACAAAAACAAAAGCAAACAAAAAAAATTTCTCTTTTCAGACAATATTAACTTAGAACAATCCCATGTGTACATAGGGAGAGAACGAATCTTAAGTGTCTATAGTGTATCAGTCACATCTATGAGTTTTGCATATGCTACTTAATTTATTCCAGACAATACGCCTGTAAAGTTGATGGTATTATTCCCATCAAATATAAAATTTTTACAAATGTAGAACTAAGGCCCTGAGATGTTAAGTTTTGCCCAGTGTATGTGTAGTATGTTCCAAGTTAGATTTAAGCCTAACATTTCTTGTCCCAAGCATCTCAGTCTAGTAACAGAGATAGGTACCTGAATAAATAAGTTATGAAGCTGTTTCATAAGTTACAGAGCCATTAAAAATGAGCAATATGTCTATATTTATTGCCAGTGAAAGATGTTCACCTTGTATTATTGAGTGAAAACACGTTGAAGAACAGAATCGGTATTATGAGCCTGTTCATTTATTCACTGATTCAGGAATGTATATTGAGTGCCTCCTTTGTCTTAGGCACTGTTCTAGGCACTTAGGATACTTGAGTGAACAAAAGTGTTTTTTCTATGGAGCTTACAATCTATTAATATAGAATAGAATGTAAAAGAGATGGAATTAAATGAGACAGCTTGGGCTGCAAGAAAGACTTGGAGAGAAAGCCTCAGTGATAGGTAAATTCATCCTTAACAAATGGGTAATTGTTGGGAGACAGTTCTCCATGTCTCTTTTGTATTTCTGCACATCTTGTGAGCAGAGGCACTGGCTGCTTTGTTCTGGACTCTCTTTAAAGAGAACAGACTTGGGAGATATAATATCTCCCTGTGGAGCAGAGGGCAGATTTATTGTCCAGAATAGTAAAGATAATGTTTTCCTTTGGGACAAAGGTTAGGCAGGTTTGCTTGATATAAGATTTGCGTTCCTTCAGTTCAGGGTTCCCCAGCTGTGATTCAAACCCACTGCATGTGCAGTATATCCCCCGAGACCCCTCTGCATTGCCCCGTGGGAATTGGGGGACAACGGGAACCAATGTGAACCTGAAGCTCATTCTTGAGGAGGAAAATCTTTGCCTCTGACTCAGAAGTCCTGTGTCTTCTGCTATAGCATCCATGAAATGGTGGCAGGTAGCTTGTTAGCTTACAACTAGGCCAGACTCATCACAGTTCTTGATAATAGGCATGAGTTTATTTTTATTTTAATTTGAGAGGGCTCAGTTTTTTTTTTTAACTGATAGTTCTTATTTTTATCCTAGCTTTCAGCTCCTATTTCTTGGTGTAGTGCATTTAATTACCAGAAGGGTAGAGGAGGTTTATACTAGGTTGTTCTAGAAGCCCATTTTATGGAATGTGGGGCAATACAATTTAAAAAAAAAAAAAAATTATTTATTTATTTTTGGCTGTGTTGGGTCTTCGTTGCTGCGCACAGGCTTTTCTCTAGTTGTTGTGAGCGGGGGCCACTCTTCGTTGTGGTGCGTGGGCTTCTCATTGTGGTGGCTTCTCTTGTTGCGGAGCATGGGCTCTAGGCACGCGGGTTTCAGTAGTTGTGGCACGCAGACTTCAGTAGTTGTGGCTCGCGGGCTCTAGAGCGCAGGCTCAGTAGTTGTGGCTCACGGGCTTAGTTGCTCCGCGGCATGTGGGATCTTCCCGGACCAGGGCTCAAACCCGTGTCCCCTGCATTGGCAGGCAGATTCTTAACCACTGGGCCACCAGGGAAGCCCAATACAATCATTTTGATCTCCTAAGTCACATATAAAAATATCATTTAGGAGCTGTCTTGTCTCTGTCGTGTCTCAGTGCATGTTTTTATGTACAAGTTCACATGTAAGAATTCTTGCTCAAATTACTCACTTTGTCTTCTATTCTCTCATGTTGCACTACCATTTTCTCTAGTTGGAAATGGCTAGAGCCATGTTTTCAAGCCCAGATTTTAAAAATTTGGAAAAAATTTTTTAATACTTTTTTCTTAGCATTTTAATGAATTTTAATTACTGCTGTGTTGTTAATTTGAATACTTTTTTCCTTAACTCTTAATTTATAACTCAGTAGGATTGCCATACCTGCTGATGGCCAAAAGGAAAAGATTTAAAAATTTTTTTTCTGTTTACTAGTTAGCATCTTTTTAAAACTGAAAATCAGATTTGAAAAGTTAATTATATAAAGTATAACCTAATTCATGAAAATACTTTGTTGAATTTCTGCAGGTTGTTTTATTCCAATAAGTTTAAGAACTATACCCCACCCGAACACACGCAAAATCTTTAACCCACGTGTTCATCCATTATCTAGCGATCTTACCAGTTACAGGCAAGGACGGAGAAAACAGTCTGGCTTCAAGATCTTGCTCTTTACGTGGACTGCAAGAAAACATAATAGAGTCCCTTGTGAGAGTATATAGAGAGCATAGTCAGATTTAATTTTGAAATCTCATCAGCCTGATCACTTAGCTAATTACTGTTCTTTGTCATATATATATTCGGCTTCCTTTCATTACAGCTTCTGAATAAGCATGAAGATTTTTGGTCCATTTTTGGTAAAAATGATTCATTTCCTAAAGAAACAATTTCTCTTTTTCAAAGGAGGAATTTATTATATTTTTGAAGTATTATAACTTTTCTGCTGTTGATGGATATTTAGGCTGATTTAATTTTTGTGCTCTCACATTTCATCACTGTGAAATGAACTTTTAAGTATTTTAGCATTTCTGAAAGAGATGTTTAAAAATAGGTGGCGTATTCTAAAACAGTTTGCCACCCTTTTTAAAATCGAAAACGCTATTCCCCACCTCCAGTCTTCTCTTATCCCCTTTCTCTGCTTTATTTTTCCATATAGAGTGTTTACCAAGTCACATATTGTTTATTGTCTTTCATTAAGCTAACTAGAGTCAGGGATCTTTTTCTCTTTTATTTTACCATTGTATCTCTAGCTCCTAGAACACGACCTGGAATGGAGTAAGTACGCAATATATTTGTTGAATGAATGGATGAGTGAAGGGAACATTTAAGTGTTTATTGTGGTTCCAGATACTGTGCTAAGCCCTTTCTCTCCTTGAATCACTTAATAACCACATGAGGTAGGTAGGTACTCTAATGAGGAAACTAGGGCTGAGGAGGTGTTAATTTGCCCAGTGTCACTCAGCCTGTAAATGGAGGAATTAAAATTAGAGCTTGACTCTACCTCATGACAGTTCCTAGGCTCTTGACAGTGTTACACTTGTCTAAGCAATAAATTGTATGATTTATTTAGTTCTTTCTTTTTAAACAGGAAGAAGAGAATTTATCCAAAGATTAAAACTTGAAGCAACCCTGAATGTGCATGATGGCTGTGTAAGTAATAGTTAATTCTCAACTATGAAGGGCTTTAATACTAAGTGTTCAGATGTTTGAGGAACTGCCCCAGTCCTCCCAAAAGAGATTGGACTAAGTATAAGTAAATGGGAGAATTAAGTTTTACATTAAAACGTAAAAGTATACTTTGAATTTAGGAAAGCATATGGGAGATTTTTTAAAGAATGATGAGTTTTCTAACATTATGGAAATGTTTTCATCTCTTTCACTCTATTGGTACTGCTTTTGTGACAGTCACTAGTGATCTTAATGTCTCCAAATCTAGTGGTCACTTCTCAGAAACTTTAGACATTGGTTGAATACATTTTCTTTTTTGAAATACTTATTCTCTTGGATTCTGCTAACACCACAATCTCTTGGTTTTCTTTCTATCTCATTGACTTGTTGCATCTTCTCCGTCTTCTTCCCTGACTCCTCCACCTCTCCACCTTCAAACGTTGGATGTACCAACATTCTATCTTGGTTCCTCCCACCCTGTTTTCTCTTCACTTTTCTAAGTGATTTTGTTTAGTCACATGGCTGAAAAACATGACTTCCAACTTTCCACTTCTTCCCAGAACTCCAGATTTGTATAAATAACTCTCTAGTTAACATTTCCAGTTGCATGTCTAATAGCACCCCAAATTTAACAAGGTCAAAACAAAACTCTTGTAAGGTTTTGTTAGGAAAACTTCAGACACTGGATTTCCCTGGTGGTGCAGTGATTAAGAATCTGCCTGCCAATGCAAGGGACATGGGTTCAAGCCGTGGTCTGGGAAGATCCCACGTGCCACGGAGCAACTAAGCCTGTGTGTGACAACTACTGAGCCTGTGCTCTAGACCCCGTGAGGCACAACTACTGAAGCCCATGTGCCTAGAGCCCGTGCTCTGCAACAAGAGAAGCCATCACAATGAGAAGCCCACGTGCAGAAACGAAGACCAGATGCAGCCAAAAATAAATGAGTGAATGAATAAATTAAAAAAATAATTAATTAAAAAACACCTTTAATCATGCTTTTCATATACTCAGGACCTGGATTTAGCAGTTATTCAAGATTTTGGCACATTTTCTTTTTCCATTTCATTTTTTTTGTCTTTGCTGAAGTATTTTAAAGCAAATCTCAGATGTGAAATCATTTCACCTCTGTATATAAGCTAAAAGTAATGGACATTTTTTTTGTAATCAAAATGGCATTATATAATTTAACAAGATAGTATATTTTTTGGTATCATCTAATAAACAGTCCATAATCAAATTTCCCCCATTGTTTAAAAATCTCCTTTTTTTTTTTAAACATTCTTATTGGGGTATAATTGTTTTACAATGTTGTGTTAGTTTCTGCTGTACAAAACAGTGAATCAGCTATATGTATACATATATCCTCATATCCCCTCCCTCTTGAGCCTCCCTCCCACCCTCCCTATTGCACCCCTCTAGGTCATCGCAAAGCATCGAGCTGATTTCCCTGTGCTATGGAGCAGCTTCCTACTAGCCATCCATTTCACATTTGGTAGTGTATATATGTCAATGCTACTCTCTCACTTTGTCCCAGCTTCCCCTTCCCACTCTGTGTCCTCAAGTCTGTTCTCTATGTTTGTGTCTTTATTCCTGTCCTCCCACTAGGTTTTAGATTGCTTATATGTGTGTTAGCATATGGTATTTGTTTTTCTCTTTCTGACTCACTTCACTCTGTATGACAGGCTCTAGGTCCGTCCACCTCATTACAAATGACTCAATTTTGTTCCTTTTTATGGCTGAGTAATAATCCATTGTATATAGGTGCCACATCTTCTTTATCCATTCATCTGTCAATGGACATTTAGGTTGCTTCCATGTCTTGGCTATTGTAAATAGTGCTGCAGTGAACTTTGTGGTACATGACTCTTTTTGAATTATGGTTTTCTCAGGGTATATGCCCAGTAGTGGGATTGCTGGGTCATTAGGTAGTTCTATTTTCAGTGTTTTAAGGACCCTCCATACTGTTCTCCATAGTGGCTATATCAATTTACATTCCCACCAACAGTGCAGGAGCGTTCTCTTTTCTCCACACCCTCTCCAGCATTTATTGTTTGTAGATTTCTTGATGATGGCCATTCTGACCGGTGTGAGGTGATAACGTCATTGTGGTTTTGATTTGCATTTCTCTAATGATTAGTGATGTTGAACATCTTTTCATGTGTTTGTTGGCAATCTGTATGTCTACTTTGGAGAAATGTCTGTTTAGGTCTTCCGCCCATTCTTAGATCGGGTTGTTTGGTCTTTTGATACTGAGATGCATAAGCTACTTGTATGTTTTGGAGATTAATCCTTTGTCCATTGCTTTGTTTGCAAATATTTTCTCCCATTTGGAGGTTTGTCTTTTTCTCTTGTTTATGGTTTCCTTTGCTGTGCAAAAGCTTTTAAGGTTCATTAGGTCCCATTTGTTTATTTTTGACTTTATTTCCATTAATCTAGGAGGTGGTCAAAAAGGATCTTGCTGTGGTTTATGTCATAGAGTATTCTGCCTATGTTTTCCTCTAAGAGTTTGATAGTGTCTGGTCTTACATTTAGGTCTTTAATCCATTTTGAGTTTATTTTTGTGTATGGTGTTAGGAAGTGTTCTAATTTCATTCTTTTACCTATAGCTGTCCGGTTTTCCCAGCACCACTTATTGAAGAAGCTGTCTTTTCTCCATTGTATATTCTTGCCTCCTTTGTCAAAGGTAAGGTGACCATATGTGTGTGGGTTTATCACTGGGCTTTCTATCCTATTCCATTGATTGATATACTGTTTTTGTGCCAGTACCATACTGTCTTGATTACTGTAGCTTTGTAGTATAGTCTCAAGTCAGGGAGCCTGATTTCTCCAGCTCTGTTTTCTTTCTCAAGATTGCTTTGGCTATTTGGGGTCTTTCGTGTTTCCATGCAAATTGTAAAATTTTTTGTTCTAGTTCAGTGAAGAATGCCATTGGTAGTTTGATAGGGATTGCACTGAATCTGTAGATTGCTTTGAGTAATACAGTCATTTTCACAATATTCATTCTTCTAATCCAAGAACATGATATATCTTTCCATCTGTTTGTATGGTCTTTAATGTCTTTCATCAGTGTCTTATAGATTTCAGCGTGCAGGTCTTCTTTTGCCTCCTTAGGTAGATTATTCCTAGGTATTTTATTCTTTTTGTTGCAGTGGTAAATGGGATTGTTTCCATAATTTCTGTTTCTGATTTTTCATTTTTAGTGTGTAGGAATGCAACAGATTTCTGTGCATTAATTTTGTATCCTGCTACTTTACCAAATTCATTGATCAGCTCTAGTAGTTTTCTGGTGTCATCTTTAGGATTTTCTATGTATAGATCATGTCATCTGCAAACAGTGACACTTTTTCTTCTTTTCCAATTTAGATTCCTTTTATTTCTTTTTCTTCTCTGACTGCCATGGATAATACTTCCAAAACTATGTTGAATAATAGTGGTGAAAGTGGGCAACCTTGTCTTGTTCCTGATCTTAGAGGAAATGCTTTCAGTTTTTCACCATTGAGAATGATGTTGGCTGTGAATTTGTCATATATGGCTTTTATTATGTTGAGGTAGGGTCTCTCTGTGCCCACTTTCTGGAGAGTTTTTATCATAAATCAGTGTTGAATTTTGTCAAAAGCTTTTTCTGCATCTATTGAGATGATCACATGGTTTTTATCCTTCAGTTTGTTAATATGGTGTGCCACATTGATTGTTTTGCATATAGTGAAGAATCCTTGCATTCCTGGAATAAACTCCACCTGATCATGATGTATGATCCTTTTAATGTGCTGTGGGATTCTGTTTGCTAGTATTTTGTTGAGGATTTTTGCATCTATGTTCGTCAGTGATATTGGCCTGTAATTTTCTTTTTCTGTGATATATTTGTCTGGTTTTGGTATCAGGGTGATGGTGGCCTCATAGAATGAGTTTGGGAGTGTTCCTCACTCTGCTTTATTTTGGAAGAGTTTTAGAAAGGTAGTTGTTCACTCTTCTCTAAATCTTTGTTAGAATTTGCCTGTGAAGCCATGTGGCCCTGGGCTTTTGTTTGTTGGAATTTTTTTTTTTTTTTTTTG
>NW_006785816.1:1808373-1812029 GCF_000442215.2 Lipotes vexillifer
GCGGACTCTCAACCACTGCGCCACCAGGGAAGCCCCTGTTGGAAGATTTTTAATCACAGTTTCAATTTCAGTGCTTGTGAATGGTCTGTTCATACTTTCTAGTCCTTCCTGGTTCAGTCTTGGAAGATTGTACTTTTCTAAGAATTTGTCCATTTCTTCCAGGTTGTCCATTTTATTGGCATATAGTTGCTTTTAGTAATCTCTCATGATCCTTTGTATTTCTGCAGTGTCAGTTGTTACTTCTCCTTTTTCATTTCTAATTCTGTTGATTTGAGTCTTCTCCCTTTTTTCCTGATGAGTCTAATGGTTTATCAATTTTGTTTATCTTAAAGAACCAGCTTTTAGTTTTATTGATCTTTGCTATTGTTTCCTTCATTTCTTTTTCATTTATTTCTGATCTGATCTTTATGATTTCTTTCCTTTTGCTAACTTTGGGGTTTTTTTTGTTCTCTCTCTGATTGCTTTAGGTGTGAGGTTAGGTGGTTTATTTGAGATTTTTCTTGTTTTTTGAGGTAGGATTGTATTCCTATAAAATTCCGTCTTAGAACTGCTTTTGCTGCATCCCATAGGTCATTGTGTTTTCGTTGTCATTTGTTTCTAGGTATTTATTTGATTTCTTCTTTGATTTCTTCTGTGATCTCTTAGTTGTTTAGAAGCATATTGTTTAGCCTCCATATGTTTTTATTTTTTACAGTTTTCTTCCTGTAGTTGATAGCTAGTCTCATAGTGTTGTGGTCCAAAAAGGTACTTGATTGGCAGGCAGATTCTTAACTACTGCACCACCAGGGAAGTCCCTGGAATCCGTATTCTTGTAAACACTTTAGGTGATTTTAATCTAGGTGATCTGTGGATCATACTTTGGAAAACAGTGCTATAGCTACTAATTGAAAACATGAGACTGGAAAGAGCACATGGAAAGAAATTGCAAACTGGAGGGTCTAGGCCTTAACTCTAAGGATTCAAACATTTAAAACTTAAATAAAGAGGGGAAAAGTGTCTATAGTCCGATCCTCCAAAATGTTATCTTTTTCCTGTTCACAGTTGTGGTATTATAATTATACTGTAAATACACTTTTGGTATCAATATATATTATTTATTTTAAACCTTAGCACCACTCTTGAGGTTCCCCTGATGCTCATGGTTAAAAATGGATCATAACAAAAAGAAATAGACATGTACTGCACTCCCTTATTCTGTTCTTATCCTCCTTAAGCAGCCTCTTTTAATCGTGTTTTATTTCAGATCTTCTGGTAATTTCTTTCATTTCTGTGTGAAATGAAATGTGTTATGTTGGTCTTTCTTGAAGTGTCAAATTTGGGTGTTGTCCATTGATTTTCTGCTATGATAGAAGAGGAATTAACTAATTTATACAATTTTCTAAGATGTAGGCTTCTCAAAAATTTTGTTACTGTTCTCAGTCTCTCCAGCTGTCACTTTAATTTTAAACAACACACTTAAGCGTCTTTTTGTTTTTCTGTCATTCATAGACAGTATTTCTTGAATCCCTATTCTGTAAAGTATATTTAAGGCTTTCACCCTTCTTCCACCTTCCTATCTCTATTTCACACCTTTTTCAGCTATATATGCTTTTGTATTGTCAGTGTTGATTTCATTTGCCTCCTATTCTGTAGCCATTGTTATTTTCTGAAATTTGTCAATGTATTTATTCTAAAAGTCAAAATTCAGTAAACAGTGTTAATGTCTTATACATATGTATATGTCGTAGTTTTCATTAAGCTCTTCACAATAAGGAGAGAATAGGAAGAAAATAATATAATATATCATCTGTTTTATAGGTGAGCACACTCAGCTGCTCAAAACTCTCTAATGGGTTTCTGGCTTACGTATAGTAAATCCAAAGGCCTTATTTGCTTCAGAGACCCTACATGATTTGGCACTTGCCTTCTTTTCCATTTCATCCCTTACTGTATTCTCCATTATACATGTTTGTTTTAGTCATACTCATCTTTTTGCTGTTTCTTTAAATGCACCTAGTACACCTCTGTCATATGTATTTTGTTTTTTGCCTAGAACTTTTTTCCTCACATATCTTTGAAGCTTACCTCATTTCCTTTAGCTCTGTTAACCTGTCAGAGACGCTTTTCCTGACCACCCTAATAGCTCCCCACTCCTCATCAGTATCTTTCTCTTTCTTCTGTTTTTTTCACCATAATACGGACATTATAATTATACATTTATTTATTTGTTCATAGTCTGCATACCTGCCTCCCTCTAGCACTCTGGACACCAAATATATCTTCATAAATTTATTTTCTTTGTCTAGTGTCGAGGGGAGTGCCTACCACATATTTGGCACTTATGAAGTGTTTATCGAAGAGACAAAAGCATGTGTTATGTATTGGATTTTATGTCTTTCTTTAAGGATCTAAGGTCAAGTCTTTCTCCTTACTCAAAGGAGAATTTTCTAGTGTTAATTTCAGATGGATTCTTGCATAATGTATAACTGCCTTTGTGGTATTCTGAAGTTTTTACAAGCTGTGGATTCTGTATCTTTCCAGTTTTGAATTTACTTTCAGGTTTTACTGAGTATTTTCTCAAATATTTTTCTAAGGATGAGTGGAACATAAACTTTTCTTACTAGCTTAAAGATATCTTTTCTGCTTGCATACTAAAAAAATTTTTGTCCTTATTTTTATTTTGCATTTTTTAAAATGGGTGATGCCTTCTCATGGTACAAAAATGAACTACATAAAAAAGAAAACACATTGAGGGACTTCCCTGGTGGTCCAGTAGTTAAGAATCCATCTTCTGATGCATGGGATGCAGGTTCGATCCCTGGTCGGGGGACTAAGATCCCACATGCCATGGGGCAACTAAGCCCACGTGCCACAACTACTGAGCCCACATGCTCTAGAGCCCGTGTGCTACCACTAGAGAGCCTGCATGCTGCAACTACTGAGCCCACGAGCCACAGCTAGAGAGCCTGTGCACCACAACTACTGAGCCTGCGTGCTCTAGAGCCTGCACGCCAAAACTAGAGAGAAGCCCGTGCGCCACAATGAAAGATCCTGCATACTACAATGAAGATCTCGCATTCCACAACTAAGACCAAACACAGCCAAAATAAATACATTAACAGAAAAAAAAGTATACATTGATAAGTGTGGCTCTCACTCCTGTTCCTGTCTTCCCCATCTTTTTCTGTTCCCTGAAACACATAACCACTTGTTTTAGTTTCATGGGTATCCTTCTACTCTATTTTTTCCCCATCTTTATTGAGATATAATTTACATATATAAATGTATAAGTTTAATGTGTAAAATGTAATGATTTGATACACATATATATTGCAAAATGATTACCACAATAAGCTTAGTTAACACATTTATCACTTCACATAATTTCCATTTTGTTGTGGTGGTGGTGGTGAGAACATTTAATATTTACTTTCTTAGCATCTTTCAAGTATACAGCACAGTAATGCTACCTGTAAACACCATGCTATACATTAGATCCCAGAAATTACTCACCTTATAACTGGTAGTTTATACTTTTTGAACATCTCATTTCCTCCACCTTCCAGCCTCTGGCAACCACCAGTCTACTCTCTGTTTCTATCAGTTGAGCGTGTTTAGAGTCCACATATAAGTGATATCATACAGTATTTGTCATTCTTTATCTCACCCTCGGCATT